>NW_010196797.1:48177-84715 GCF_000695765.1 Mesitornis unicolor
TATCGGGAAGAGATAAAGCTCAGGCTGTCGAGGGGAGAGTGCTAAATCAATATACAAATAAAATCTAGGAATTCCAGGCACTTGACAAGAGGGGTAGAGAGGAAAATAAAGAACCCTGCCAGTTTTGACGTATTAAACTTTGGAGAAAAGGTATTTTAAAACATCCTTTCATTCAAAAGGCAATTAACAATAACACCACCAGACAACACCACATTCTCCCTCCAACTCCTCTAGTCCTGCCAGCTAGCTGAAATCCAGCACAGCAGAAGCTAATGAGGGGTATGGATTAACAATACAATGTTTCTCAGGCCTTTCTTGGGCGTCCCCTGGGGCACCCACAGCCTATACATCATCAATCTACTGCAAATTGATGTAGTCAGCCTGTGACAAAGGTCAGGTTTCCAGGACCAGCTACCAGGCATGATCTAGTCATTTTGAGTTATCAAGACAAAGCTCTGTTCTGCTGAGCTACGGCCATATAAAATCCAGTTCCCTAGGCTCTCAGTGAGCTGAAAGCAAACCACAGAGCCCCCTCTGTTCTCCTCTGTGCCCACTGAGAAGCCAGCTCACCTTTCTGAAGTGACACTGTTGTTATTATTTTGTACTCTCTCACAGATGATGCCATCAGAAACTTCAGGCTCACAAACAAGGAAAACGTACACTAACTAATCAGTTTATTATTATTAATAGCTAAAAGTAGTATTTATGGTATGCTAAGTATTTTAATCACAAAACCAGTAACAAGACAAAACATACACATTTATTTCCAATATATCAGAGCAATGAGGAAGATAAATAGGTGCTCGCTGATGCAGGTTTCTAAATAAGAAAGTTTTACTGGAGTTCCAAAAACTTTTATTGACTCACAGTATTTTTCCTTAATAATCACACGTGGGATCTTGCTCTGACCCAACAACTCATGTGCCACAGCTTTTTCAAATACTCCGTGGATTAGTTCAAGACATGCATATTTGTGCTGTATGATACGTGCATATGCATCCCCTTAGTTTAGTTGAAGTTGGTGGATTCCCACGCAAGCTCGGTGGCCAGCGTGCCCTTGGCTCAGCACCACAGCCTTCTCAGTTGCACCGAAATGCAACCATTCAGGTGAAAAGAGACACAAGAAACCAAGCTTTCAAAAAAGTGAGACATTCTGTCTATATGCGCAGTCAAACTAAAGTAGATTTAAAGCACTAGGAAAGGCCCCTGTTTATCTCAACACTTCTACAGAAACTGCAGCAGGTAAGATTTACATAATATCTATAGGTTTAGTACCACTTAAACTTACAATTAATAGCTCTTCCTGAAGGCAACTTTCATGGATTTTGGTCTGCCTCAGTAGGATTAAAAAACCCAAGCTGCCATACAGAAAAAAAAAAAAAGAGGATTATTGGATCTAAGCTACCTAAAATATGGCAGATTTGAGGGATCAAATAAAATCAAGTTAACTTTAAATATTCACACCTACTTGTGGTCCAACACAGGTGTGAACTACCAGTAGAAAACAGGATTTTTAATCGCGATGTAACTTTAATGAAATTCAACATATTTGTTACCTTTAATATGTCTATAATCTTATTCCATTATATATTTTAGAATGTGTATGTCCAAAAAAGGATCCTTCGAAACATTACGTCGGCATTTATTCACAAAAATCAAATTCCCAAATTAATTTTTTAATTTTGTCTGCTCTGCATGGACAACAGGCTTTGAAAAGCAGGCAAGAGAACGGAGCAAGCCACTCATGGTGTGAACATCTGATGAGCATTTGATCATATTTATTCATGCAGGCATTCCGGAATTTCTCTGTTATGGACAGTCTTCCAAGTACAACGTCATGCATATGAATGTGCATGAAAAGCAAATAAAAAGATGCATTAATACCTTTGAAGTAACTCTGTGGCTTTTATCTGGTGGATGCTTGTGATTATTCACTCAAGTTTTTCACACTGACATTAAACTTCTACAGGGGAGAAAAAAAAACAACAACCCAACCTCTAAATTGCCAGGCAACCTCAGTTCTCATTTTCCACTAGCCCCTTTGGGCAATGATGTGGCCTGAGTAACTTTCTAAAACATATGTATGTATTCAAAAATTAGGCTTGTACTCAAGAAGTTTCCATGATCTCTCACGATGAGCTCCTGTCACTGGACTAGTCAGTGTTGACAAGATCCTTTCCTTATTATACCAGTAAACTTTTACATTGATTGGGATGTAACCAAGACTCTGATATTTTTGCCAAGGTTGCAAGGGGAATGCTTGGGGGAAATCTATGTTGATATTATATGGAGCAGACATTTTTAGAACAGCTGATAATAAAAATAGTTAATATACATTTTCAAAATAATCATCAGCACTTCATAGAAATAGAGGTTCCCCTGAAATGATCTGTGAGGTTAAGTTGCCTTCTATTTATTTTTTTCAGTTGGTATAAACTATGAGGAGGAAGAAATTTTCCTTTCAGTGGAAGTTCATGCAAATATGTGCTTGCAATTTTAAAAATTGAGACCTTCTAGAAATGGCTTAGAGAAATCACGCCAGTTAGTCATCCAAGTACTAGACTACATGTATCATTAAGATAGGGCAGAGGAAAGAAGTATGCAGATGAGTTTCAATGTGTGGATGTAACTGGTGGCCTGTTCAAATTCTGCCTGTACATGGAAGCTCACAGAAAATATGTCCCCTGAATGAGCTCTGCACTGCTGACCTCTATTTAAAATCTCTGCTGCAGCTTCACCACTGCTGAGAGTGCTTGCTAGCTTTGATCATGAGTGAAGGATTGAGGCTGAAATCCTGATTCACAGCTGGAGGAAATTTAAATCATCATCCAGACACAAAATTTTACCTATCATATTTGGCAACAGAGCACATCAGCATCAGACATCTCCCCCACCTAGAACATTTGCCTCCACACCTCCTCCCAACTCCAGCAACCCCTCCTACACACCTACTCCCTACAGGAATGGGAAATCTTGCAGCAGTTATTCTCTTAGAGGAAAACTGCTAAAAATCTAGCCTCCAGCCCCAAACCAGGCTGCTCGACTCCAGGCCAAAGGCTGGCTCTGGTCCAACTGCTTTCTCCATCTACAGAATTGTTGCTGCTCTCTTCTTCCTATGCTAAAGCTAAAACCAAATGCTGTACAGTCTAAGTCAGCTTTTTTAGCAATAATAAATCAGAGCAGTGTTCCTGTGCAGCACACTGGAGAGAAGCTTCTAACACTGTTTACATGGAAGTTCACTATTCCCCTCCCAGAACAATGCTGCTCCTCTTCCCACTTTAAAGGCTCCGGCCCTTTGCTTCTCATCCCATCTATCTTTATTTGGCTGCTTTCCCAAGGGCAGACAAGAACTCCATGCAATTCTCTGAATCTCTTCTTTTCAGAGAACAAAATACTTTCCCCTGTCTAAGGGAACTGATGCACTCTGCTGGCTTCCAACTTTAAAAATAACTCTCTGCCTAAGCAACTGTTGAATAATTTATATTTCTTAGAACTGAGTTGAGTATATGTACATTTTTGCTTTGATATATATGGTATGGTTGTTCCTCCTTCCTTTCCATTGCCGTCTTGTTTTTCACTTAAAATTTCAACATAGGAAATTCTGAAGACTTCAGTCTGGGAAAATGATTTGGGCTTGAGGAGTGAGAGAGAAAGGGAGTGCAATTTGTTTGTGAATTGTTTTTTTAATGAAAGGAAAAAATCCTGAACAGCTTGCAATTAGCTCTGAAAAGTTATAGTTTCTTCAATGGCACACAGCATGCCAAGTAAACCTACAAGAGATTCCTTAGCTTAACATGCCTGGAGCTGGATACAGTTCCTCTAAATCAAAGCACGGCTCGCACTAACGGTTGCAGTATGTTAGTGGCTGGATGGTTGCTTTATGAAGAATTATAAAGTGACACAGCAGTCTGGTTGAAAAAAACCACACACCACGCTTTGATGTCTTTAACCACTAACTTCAAGAGGACCAACAGAGACCTTCCTGCTTTTATGGCAGCCCCTCTGTCATCCCTCCCCCTGCCCCCTCCCTCCTCTCCCACTGTTAGATGGGGGACTGTTATCTTTCAGTCACTTTGTAAGCTTGACTTGTTTACAGACTGAATGTCTCTGTTTATAGGCCTATATCAGAGAACAAACAGGGCAAGTGTGACTTCCTAGGATCTGAAATGCAATGCTTTTTCCTCTGGGGCAAGCAGGAGTGGCAAGGTAGGGGGGAAGGAAGGGCAGAAGAGAAATCTTGTAATTGTTCTTCTCCTTGTCCCTCTTCCCTCTAGGTAAAATGTACACACCTGTATGGTACTAAGGTATTTTAAATAAACCAGTTGCTTAAATGTTAGCTTAGCAAAACTCCATGAAAATGCACTGCAATTGTCTCAGTTATAACTAGGTCCACTTCAGAATGGCCTCCATCAAAAATAAAAATCAATGCTAAATAAAGGCTTCTCTTAAACCGCCTATTTTAAAACTTTTATATTATAGATCCATTCAGATGTTCATTTGGGGAACCTTAAAACCTTATATCACATTTTACTGGGAACATTTAAAGGGTGTCAATGGCGTAATTATAAGCATACACACTGTAATGATGAAATTTTAGAAACCATTAATGGCATGAGTTTGGATATTCCTTCTTATCTTGAATAATATTTTACCTCGGGCATAACCCCAGTCCAGCCAATAAGAATAGTTCTTACTAAGGTACTCAAGTGACATGAGAGACAGTTTGCTTATATTGCTAATGGCAGATTTCTTTTTCAGTTCCCCATAACATTCAGGATATAAATACCCCAGAGGAGGTATGTTCTTGTCCTTACTAAGGGTGTCTTTCTTCTACACTGGCAATTTTAATTGTAGGATTCATTTTTTTATAGGTTTCTGGTTACAAAAGGCTTGCTTTTGCAGAAATGCACACTTGAAAGCACAGGGGTTTTTTAAGAAGGGAACCAAGAAGCATATCACATTTGCTTTTACATAGTAAGACAGTGGGCCAGCCAGTTTTGAGCTAGCTCTGCCTGGGCTTTCTCTTGCAGGTTTCTCACCAAAAGAGTCTGAAAAGCTTTTGAACTGAAAAAAAAATAAAAATAAAGTAACTAAAAAAATAATCTAGGAAGTTAACTTTTTAAGCACCACTCCTTCCAAATAAATAGAACAGACAGGACAGAAAATGAAAGATCTTACAGTCATCCTTCAATAGTCATATCCGTGCACATGAGACCTTAAGGCACTGGTGCTTGGTTAGACATAGCACAGTTACACTGTGAGTACCAGCAGTGCCCAGTCCCTGCTGGGTTCTCCCATCTACTCTGAGACCTGTCAGCTCCTTTTTCCTCACTGCTGTCTCCAAGTCAGAGCTGACCAGGCCTGCACTGTGGCTCCGTGGTCCCTATTCCCTCCAACATGCTCACAAGCATCCCAGCCTGCCTCACAGTTGGTGCAGGCTTGCGCCCTTGCCTGGTATGTCACATCTATGAGGCTTCCTCAGTGCAGCCTACAGAGCACACTATGCGAGATGTGGGCTTCTCCTCTTGCAGTCTCCTTGCTCCAGAAGCTGTGGAGACCTGCAAGCTCAGTACAAGCCACTCCTGCCAAAAAAACAAGGAGTGAGTGAGGATTAAAACCAGTCCTTCACAGAGCGCCAAAGCCTCCCAGCACAGCTCAGCATAAAGGGAAGGCAGAGATTTGTGGCTGCTCTGTTTTGTTTTGAAGTGAACTGTTTGGGCCATCCAGTTTTTGGCCTCATCTGAGGAAAACAAAGGAAATTAAACTACGTGAGTAGAAGGTGTTTTTTTAATCACAACCACTTTTTCCCCTAGAGACCAAAAGCATATGCTTGAATTAGTGGGCTCTTTACATTAATCACAGAGGACCCAGGATAGATGCAAGAGAAGTTAGGTTTTCTTAGCTTCCTCTAGCTCTCTTCAGCAGTTTCACATGAGTATGAAGAAGCCATTTAGACTAACAAAAGGCCTGACTTGAATCCTGGGTCACAATTCACACACACATTAATTTCTGGTTTTGGCATTCAGATATGATTAACTCTTCTTCTGTCCATTTCTACATGTTCCTTCTTTACAATGGCTGAAAAAAACACTAACAAAAATGGGGCCAAATTTGAAACACATGCCTCTCTTCAGCATGGCCTGCCAGGGACCATAGACTAACCTCAATATTGGCAGATCCCATTCTGACATATACAATTCTGTCTGTGCTAAAGTCACCAGATTTTATGTTATAGATTCTACTATGTAGGAAACACCTAGACACAATATGACAGGATACTTAGCCCTTTTTGCAGCTTTGATGTCTACCATGGAAGTCTGTGGCAAATCAGACACTTAAATGTTTTTTGCCATGTCTCAAAGTCAAGCCTTCACAGCCTTGTATAGCTGGAAAATAGATGATCACATGCTATTCCTCATGGGTCTAAGGATAATCAAGACTGAACTTGAAGGTATGAAACTATGTGAGATTCAGACACATTCATAAAGTGCATGTAAATGTATGAATACACATCTTGAATATTTGGAATAAAGAGAATGAACATTTTAAGTCCCCAGTCTCTAAACCAGTAGTATTCAAACAGCATTAATTTTGTATCTAATAGGAGCTCAAGGTATCTCAAAGATGGACAAGAAAATTCATATGCAAGCCTTCACCTTTCTTACTCATTCTGTCAATTTTAGCTGGGTTGCCTTTCCATATGAATTATCACACTCTAGCCCCTGTGGGAATTATTGCCTCTCTGAAAGTACTAAGATGCAGGTATAAGTACCACATCCACTGATGAACCAGGAAAGTCCCAGAGCTGATACATTTCACACAGGGTAAAGGTGTGTGATGTAGCGTTGTGTTTGAGATGGGCAAGTAGGCTGACTGAACATGGGCTTCCTGAACTCTGCTCCCATTGATACCATAAAACATTATGGTTTTTTCCACCTCTTCGAAGTTCCTTCTATATGCCTAAGCAGTATGCACTGCAAAGTAGGGCTTGCAGGCAATTATGTTTCTAGAGCATATCATCATGTCATAAAAAGTATAATTTTCTTTATTGTATGACTTCCTGAGCTACTTTGCCCTGTGAAATCCAGCACAAACAGAGGGAACCTACAACTTGGGAGTTTTACCTGAGAGCCAGCTGTTATTCATGCGTCTGTGTGTAAATCTATGGTGACATTCGAGACTGCAGAAAGGATCAAAGCTTTGACTCCACTGGCGGGAAACAGCTGACGAGGCACTGAGCATCAGGTCTGCAGGTTCCTTCTCAAATAATGCCACTTATGTGAACCAAGACCTTTATGGACGTACTGTCACCTGCAAGACCGATTTGTTCCCACATCTTGTGGGCTGAAGCCGCAGGAGCTCTTGGGCAGGGACACCTCCCCTCCCGCCCCCAAGTACAGCTCTGTACAGCGCCTGGGACTCCACAGCTCTATTACAATGCAAGCACTAATTAACAGCCCAAGCAGGCTTTGGGCAATGGTTGCCAAGCCAAGCGCTTTGCCTTCTGCTGAATCGTTTGCCCTGCTTAGCTTTTAAGTCTAAGTTCATAATTTACAGCAACATACTAAGTTATATCAGAAATTTTAGAGGCACAACTCCCATCCGCAAGTTACTTTTGAACAATAGCAAGCCATCATATGCTTGTTCCTGTGCTCTGATGAGCTTTGAACTTTAATAAATGATTAATCCTCTTTAGAATTAACTTAACACTGCCTTAACGGCATCTTTCCATGAAGTGTCACTTTGACATCCTCTGTTGTGTGCATTCATTGCAACTTTCACACACTGTAAATTAAGAACGTTTACACATGTAATTAGTGTTAAATAAATGTCTGAAGAACTCCTTGGGGATTAAGCAATTAAATGGCATCATGGAGTACCCTTTGTACTTCACACTTATGAAGAAAATAATCTACCTGTTTTGCACAACTTGAGTTTGGGGGTAACCATTGTGCTGGCAGGAAGTGCTGGGCTGAATTGCCAAATGCAGTCTTGAGTCCATACATGCTGCCTTTCCTCAGCTCTCCCATCCTACCCCAACAACTTAAAAGAGAAATTAATATAGAAAAATTTGCAATCAGAAAAGTACTTTATTATTAAATTACTCCCTTCATAAAATAAAATTAAATCCATAGGATTTAAGAAGAACTTGAATTTTTAATGCCATAGTTAAATTATTTTTTTAAAAAACTGTCTAGGAAAAAATACAGCTATGTACACACAGACCATTTGCACAGCCAGTGACAACAAAGACTTAATCCTTTCACAGCCTCTGCTGATTTTGTAGTGCATGAAAACTGTAGTAAGTGTATGAGGTAAAGTATGCAAACAGTCTTAGAAGGAGAAACTCTTGTACTTTGAACACTAGAGCACCTTTCAAGTTGAAGAATGTATTTTACGTATACACTATGCACACACACCGAAAGCATACCGAAAATAAGAGCAATCATTTGGCCTGCAATGTATTCAGTTGGTACTCACCAAAATGATTGGTTAAACACCAAAATTAGAGTGCTGGAAAGAAAAGGACAATGAATTCTTATGCCTGGAAGTTCAAGGTTAAAATTAAACTGGTTCACTGTCATTAATACCTTTCATTCACAGGCAGTCTGGAGAAGAGAGACATCCCACCTTGATAAAGTTGCACCTAACACATGGACTTAGACCCAAACAAGCAAGAGGTGAGCACGAAAAACCTGGCTTTGGGAATGCAGTGAAGTTTGAAGTTATGTCCTGAACACTCAGGCCAGCAAAACTACAAAGACCCTGTGCTGACACCAGGACGAGGGTCCCCCCTTAGAGCACTGCATCCTCCATCCTACCAAAACAAACTACTGTTTGGAGAAGTCACCCCAAAAGCCACACACCCTCCACACAAAGCAGCCCATTGAAACAATAAGCTTCTCAAAGTTGGCTAGTGCTGGGATACAACGAAGGTGCTGTAAGATGTGAATTAGTTGAGGCTGTGTTTCACAGGAGAAGAGAGGACCCTGTTTGCAGGGGAGCCTGATTTTTGAGTGCCAAGAACTAAAAAAGAAAAAATAAAAAATTAAAAAGGAACAAAAAAATCCCCCACCAAACCCCAAACAACATAAAACAGCTGCAGGGAAGTTGTTTTTCCACTTGATGCAGCCTGTACAGATTGTTTAAAAGGTACTCCTGGGGATACGGAGTCACCCCTCGCAAGAAAGCCCAATCTCAGAGTGCCAGCGCCACCTTCTTGTCACGGCGCTCAGTGGCAGGCTCCGAAAACGGCGACTGCGGCTGCCAGCGCTTGCTTGTGTCAGAAACCACCGGGGTTTGCGGCTGCCATCACCGCATATTGCGCCACGGGGCCGGGGGGTCCGCCTCCTTCTAAAAGGTTCATTATTTTTCTTGATGTTTTAAGGTAGTTTTTCTACTGAGAAAAAAAACAACCTAACACAAAAAAAAAATCCCCACAAAAAAACCAAAACTTATTCTGCTATTTCCTTTGATGTAAAAAGATCAATTTTGCCAGTAACTTTGTTCAATCAGAAGCAAAATGCTTCTTTTATACAAGTGATTTTTCCATAGGTAAACATTCCTACAGCAACAATTAAAAAAACCCAAGATGTCAGTGAGTGTTAAAAATACTTTAATCTTATTTAGGTCTAATAGAACGTCACATTTAGGGGATATAAAGCTCTACAATCTTCCCTACTCAGCAATCCAATGCACAGTTAAATCAGCAAACGGAAGACCAAAAGAGCCATCATCTCCCTGGAAGAGAGACTGAGCTCCTCTAATGAACCCTGGGACTCATCAAGGAGCACCGCTGCTGAGAGCCCATTGGGAAACCCACCTCCTCTTCCTGTGTTGAAAGCCTCATGGCTGCGGTTGGTGATTCTGTCAGTGTGAAGTGAACCAGCAGCACAAAAATCTCCATCTCTTGAAGAATTTAGGAGCTAGAAAGTGTGCCAAATGGATGTCCTCAGAGCTCGAACACTCTGGTGAGTTACAGACACAGCACAGAGCTGGCATCAGCAGAAGGGAAGAATCCAT
This sequence comes from Mesitornis unicolor, assembly GCF_000695765.1. NCBI lineage: Eukaryota > Metazoa > Chordata > Aves > Mesitornithiformes > Mesitornithidae > Mesitornis > Mesitornis unicolor. Next base: position 58,201 of record NW_010196797.1, read on the forward strand.
TTTGTTGTGTTAAAGTAAATACATTTACATTAAATATGACATGAAAGGAGATACAGTACTTGTGGGTGGGAGAGTGAGTTCTGAGCCTCTCTAGTTTACTTCTCTGAAGCAACTATCACCAAGGGGCTCTTCTGATGCCATCTACAATTAAAAAAAACAAACCAAAACAAACCAAAACAAACCAAAACAAACAAAAAAATCTAATTCCCAGAACCATTTTAGGTGTTTTTTAGTCTGTATGCCAACAATGTAATTTCATTTTGGTCACCAGATAGCATAAGTAATAGCCTACACATTTTCAAACATCTCTTTTGTCCAATTTCTACCTGGGATGGATATGGAAACAACAAAGTCCCAAAGCAAAGCATGAAATATTTCTGTTCCGAGTGCAACTCTAATGAAGAAACGTACTCCAAAGAGATTTTCTTTTCCTATACAGTTTTGCATCAGATAATTAAGATAACTATTGCTGGATACTCATCCAAAAAGTAAGGACCTGAACATTTAAAGACTTACTTTCCCCTGCAATCCTGAGGTCAAAAGTGGAGTAACAACAAATGCAAAAGGATGTGACCTTTTAATTGCATCCAGGAATCTGGAGCTTGCTTGTCCTCACTGTGTAGATTGAGGACATTCGATGAGCGAGGAGGAGAAGCAGCAGAATCAAAAGTAAGCACATGCCGAGCTGACACATCCATGTGTATACAGGGAAAAACAGATTTCCCAGAGTAAATAAAGAGGTTTGCATTGTACTTCATAGCAGAGTTGGCTGTACGTGGTGTTAAAATCTGTTTCTCACCTGTATACTAAACCCATACTATCTTCCTACAAATTCAAGCAACTTCAGCAAAGCTGCTGGAGTAGGTGAACTTCTGCTCCTAGAACCTACCGAGCTTGCAGGCAGTTTATCAATGTTAGATTTATATATACAATAACCTTGCATATGCATACACACACCCCTGCAACTAGTTGTTATCTACAGAGGGAGAAAAATTACAAATGGAAAAACAAAAAGGCAAAGATAGAGGACACTTGAAGAAACACAAGAATAACAGCTGAGGATTTGTCAAATAATTAAAAAAAAAGGTATTTTCAACTTTTGAAAACTCTTGAAAATGTTGATTATTGTTCTGAAATATGACACATCCTCCACCTCGATCTCAGGAATGTTCAATCCTAACACATTGGACTGCATCAGAAGGAATATCAGTTAAAGCTCTGCAGCGAGCGTGCATGCGTGCCTTCCCTGGGACCCCCTCAGCACCTAGCTGCGACACATGTTTCCCTTGCATGATGTGGACCAGGAGAAGTCACAACATGATGGCCAAGGTAAATTCATGCAGTACAACCAGGAACAGCACAGCAAGACCCAGTGCTACTTCAAAAGCAGAGCAGCCCCGGCGCTCCCAAGTGACTGGTGGGTAGGTGCTGACCTTCCTCACTCTGGATCCTGCTGTCACTCCCTGCTCAGCCCAAATCGCCCTCGTCATCTCTGGGGGAGATGTCCCTGGAGGCAGTTATGCTCCTGGGGAGCTCCTTCTTCCTACCTGGGTGATTGCTCTCATGGCAAAAGCTGAAGCCTGCCTCAAGCCTGCCCATTTCCTGTTAAAAGCCTGTATACATGCATATATATGTCTATACATATTTAATATAAATTACAGGGAAGACAGGGCAGTCTTTCAAACTTCCAATATGTCAACATACTGTGCAAACAGGAAGCGGCACTGCAGCAACAGGTCATTAAAAAGGCTGCACATCAACCAAGAATCAGGAGAGTAATCTGAAAAATGAGGGAGGAAAAAAAAATGAGGCTTTTTCCACCACAGTTGGCATATCCTAAATCTTTCACACCCTCAGAGAAAAGAGATGTGTTTCAGGGAAGTACCCAAGCAAGCAGTGTTATAAATAATCACGTATTTTCACACTGCCTTTTCCCATAACACCCTCCCCCATTGTCTCTGCTCTTTCGCTTTCTCCTCAACACACACAAAACTTCTACAGAGTGTGGGGAGAGGTGCTCAGAAAGTGTTTTTCTCTCCTTTCATAGGAGCCTTTGCTGCTTTCAGGGTGCCTCTGCATGAAATCTGCCTTCCCCTTCTTGCAGGCTTTAATCCCTTCCCTTTCCTTGCCTTCCACCTTGAAATGACAGGAGGAAAGTCATGACCTATTCATTTCTCCAGAACCTGATGTGGCACAGCCAACTTCGGCTGCCAGCTAGAGGGAATCCGAGGGGTGTGTGGGGGCGGAAACAGCTCTGACCCACCCAAGTTCCTGTTCATGACAAAAAGTACCCACTATAAGATAGAAAAGCCCAGCATTTGCAGTATTGCTGTTAGCATTCTCATCTAGAAAGGATCCTCATTAGTATTTCCTATCACAACCAGCTGAAGGTGACATACTCTAGTTTACCAGTAACATCTGAATGGCTGCTCTATTTCTTCTTTATTTCTTTTTTTTAAGTAAAATTAAAACCACCCTCCTTCCCCTGAGTATTCACCATTTTATAATCCAAGCCGTCCCAGTGCAGCATGAGTACACATACAACTGCCTGTTTTTTAACATCTGCTTTTCATTTTCTTAACAGGAAACCAACACAATTTCCATGACAAAGGAGGATTCTGGTGTTGTACTCTCATTTATCTGTCATGTGTACACTTGGCAGCATTCGATCTTTATTCTCTAGACACTTAAGAAATAATCTAGGAATTATTGCTTCTTGACAATACAAACAAATAAGTCTATCTATAAATAAACCGCAGCAAGGACGAGGGGGGAGGATCACTTCGCACCCATACTGCCTCGGGGCTAGTTCTCATTTATTTTTGGGCCATTCGCTGGGGATCAGGAGGTCACCCTCCTTTCTGAGCCCTTTTGTGTGAGCCTGAGCGTGGGGAAGATGAGCCCTCACACAGAGCACTCCTGAAGAAACTGGCTGAATTTTTTTCCCTCCTCCTGAGGGCATCTTGCCCAATGCCCCAAGGAAGAGCAACAGCAGCAGGGCCAAAGCCCGTGAACCCCGCTCCTGCCAATCTCTCTGATGGGGACCAGGGTTTTGGTGGGACAGAGGAAGGTGCTAGGTGACATCCCAGGGGGTGGCATGGCCCCCGGTAACTGCAGCACTGGCAGCCAGGCTTCAATTGCTAACCACAGCTCAGCAGAGGGAAGAAAAGATTTTCCATGAACTACTTAAACTTATCTCTACTTCATGAATTTCAGTTTGAAAACTGAGGAAGTGTAATATAGGCACATGGGGTATTCTCGCTAGCGCCCACCAGATGCTGCTTAACTTTTTTTTTATTTATTTATTTAAAATTTTACTGTTTGTAGCATCTCCCCATGGCTATTCTTGTTTGCCTTGGGTCTGATCCAAATGGCTATGGGAGGAAACAGCCAGGAGTCCCATTGCCTTCTACAAAAGTTGAATCAGGGCTGTGGGCAGCAATGGATACAATCCACTGAGCCTTTTTTGAAGCCTCTGGAATTAGCATCAGCCCTTTGATTCACATGTTACTAACATGACAGGTTGGTAAAAGAAAGCACAACCTTTCTTTTATCCTCTCTTGCCTTCTATGTGAAAATACTGCTCACAACAGAAAGATACATTTGTAAAGAAACTTTCAGATTCCATCAAAGAGAAGCTTTATAAGGAAATAATTTTAAGATAGAAAATGAAAGGCACTAGTTAAAGTTGTTCCACTTTAATATCTTCACTGTCAAATTATGAGACTGACCCTGCAAATGCTTCATCACCGTTGCAATTTTCTTGGAAGCGAAAAGCACAAATCAGTTGAGTGTATGTTCCGAAGTCATTTATAGCCAGATGAAATTAAAATAAAATGGCATATTGCCTACCTCCCTGTGACATCCAAAGGCTGGAGGTGTCTCAGATTTCTATGCAGCTAATGAAAGTTGGGACCCTCAGTAGGGAGGCTAAAGCAGCCTTGGAACAAGGAGACACAACTGACATAAGCTTGCTCAGCATGCAACTACTTGAAACCACCCAAGAGAGAACACTGAATGCAAGGCATTGCACCAGACATTTACCCCTCACAGGGTTTCTGCCCTTCATTTCTCACCACAGTGAGATTATCTTTCCCTTTTTGAGGTTAGCAGCCTGGGACAACTCTTAACAGGAAACTCTGCCTTGTTTTTCAAAGGCTCAAGCAGAGGTTACCCTTTTAAATGAGGTTTGGTGCTTCAGGCCATGTTTAATATAATAACTCAGTGGTTGGAGCATCACCCTTGGAACAGGGAACCTGAGATCTAGGTCTTTTTCAGCCTGAGATTGTCCAAATATGTGAGCCATCAAAAACTGGCCAGAGAGATTAAATGCTCAAATGAGAGAACTATCCAGACACAGATCACAATAGCTCTATTTTTATATACGATCTTATTTATATTCAGCTCATTCCCTTATTAAAAAAAGCTATTTTTGTCCTAACAGACCTTCTTGAGGTTTGCCAAACCATAAGAACAGAAATTTTTTAAAGCAGAGATTTGATGCCAGAGGTGGTCTTTAAAAAAAATAAATACAAGTAACCTCCTTAAAAACAGAGAAACAAAAGGCTTAATCAACTTGGGTCATTTTAAGGGAAAAAAAAAGCATACCTTAACTCAAAGAATCAACCTCACCTTTCAAGGGTGAAAGCAAACAACCTCATTCATGATTTGCATTTATATATTAGTTAATAGAAGGGGAAAAAAACAAAACAAAAAAAAAAAAAAACAAGAAAGAGCTGTTCTAAGTGTTATTTTTTTTCCTCTCTTTATGGCTGTTAATCACATGTGCAACCTCACTACACCTTCTGAGTATTTCTATTGGTAAGTGCTCAATATTGTAAATAAATGATATGAAGTTTGACCTACAGATAGCATAGCAAAGACATCTGGAGAAAAAAAGAAATGCTTGTAAGTATACATATTAGTATTTGTACTTTTATCAGCATGTCTATTGTGATAAAAATACACCCAAGCAAATGGTTGGTACCATGTGGGGAAAAGAGAAGACCCAAAAAAGGTTAGAACAGTATGGCCAATTAAAAAAAAAAAATCTAACTTATTTTAGTCATTTTTTGCATCATTTACATAACCTTTTTATTAGTTAAAATAATATTCAGAAATTTAAATATGCCATGCAGAAAGAGCTAGTTAGAATAGGTGGAAAGTGACAGTACCCAAGAGGCAGTTTTCCATTTAAACACTCTTATTCTTTACAAGAAATATCATATTTTTGAATGTACACCAGGAAAATTTTAAAACATATGCAATTTTAGGTGAATCCCAGTCAAGACATTTCAGCTGTCAAGAAGCAACAATTTATTTGGGGTCAGTTCAGCAATAATTTGCCCCTGACTGTGATGCCACAGTGATTCATGGAAAACTATAGACTGGATGGATGTCTCTTTCTGTTCACCTCCATGGGCTGGCTCCATACTAGATTTCACCTTCAGTGACCTCCACAGGCTTCCCTTCAGCTGAATCGTAAGTAGTGGACAACAGAAATCCTACAGACATAGTATGTTATGGGAAATGCAGTCCACATGTGAAGAGTGAGTCACAAAAAGTGACTTCTAGTCACTACTCTCTGGCCTTCAAGCTTGTTTTCCCTTCTCTCAAGCCTCACGCATCTCAGTCACTTTTCACCTGACTAAACAAAGTGAAATTTCACCTATGAGTAAAATGATTAAATAACCCAACTGGTTTAACAATAAGTCTGTGCATATTGACTACTCCTCTAACCCAAGCTCTTCCTCCCATGGCCACTTTTACTAATCTGTGCAAACAGAGCACAGCTGGGGATCTTGGTTTGGAAAAGATGGCCCTTTACGTCATTATTTCTGCACTACACCAGTCTTACAATCCTTGTGTTCATTAGCTTGATACAAGGGCTGCTATCAGCAGCAATCCTGCAGTGCATTTGTCCCTTAGGGCCTTGAGAGTGGGTTTCCTGTTAGGGCTACAAATTGAAGGTGCAGCAAAAGGAATGAAGGATCCATCCAATCGGTTCCTCCAGGTCCCAATACTTGTGCTTTTATACAGTAGATAAATTGCATTAGGTCTACTCCAATTAGGTCTACTCTAATAAACAGAAACTTGCAGTAAAAGCAGGCCTGGAATACCATTCCATTATTTTGTCTCTCTCCACTGCCAAAACAAGTATTACATCAGTTATTGTAAGTGCATGCATGTGCACACACTCTCCACACACATTTTGTAAATGCACTTTTATATAGGGAATGTATGAACATATGTATGTGTGTATAGAAAACCAACACAGTTAGCATGTGGCTCACAGACAGCCTTTCCTGTCATCCAACTATGGCTATAAATGAATCATAACTCCAGCAAAAATTTCTGCTTTCAGACTCATGGAAAATGTTATGTTATTTTTGGCTTATGTCAAAGAGAAGCAGGGTGATGAAAGAGTAGGTACACTAAGGTCCAAGTACATCTGCATTTTCATCTGTGCGTGTCTTTTGAGATCTCTCTGGGTTCTATTTACTTTTGGAGACTGAAGAAGTGTTCTTTATGTTTACATTTATTTTGTTTTATCACACTGCAGATGTAAAGAACCTGTTCGGGAGTGTACATTTTATATAGATTATATACACATAGTAAGTATAATGATCTACAATTCTTCATCCATACTCAAAGGAGGGAACTTAATCCTTAAAGAAAATCTATGTGAAAGGAAAATTACCCGTCACTTTTCACTTTGCTGCCATAAGAACCAATTCCAACAATTAACAGAAATGGCTTTCTAATCTATCCCATCATCCATGCTCCTAGGCAAACAAAGATACCTCAACAGTGCTGCCATCCAGAGGAGAAAAGAGATGTAGAGGATAGACGGCCTTGGCAAAATGAGAAGTCTTGCCTGCAATATCTTTGTCCACGATGATGCTTCCTCCCAAATAAATCAAAAGAAATTGTAGTACAATGTTTTTGTAACTGAATTTTAGGCCACTCTTTCATCTAGCAGTCTAGCCAGACTGCACGTTCAGAGCTGCCTCTCTCTGCCACCATTTCACAGATCCAAAATACTAAAGACAAAAGCTTGGCAAGACAGAAAAATTAGATCCAAGTACTCCAGAATCTGGAAAAATAAAAATATGAGATGTTTAGTTCATGAAATGGGCTAATGCACTTATCTTGCATGTCTCAGAATACCTTGCTTTCATAAATGTGCTTCCTCCTATTGCTGCCAAAAAAGTCCCAAGACAAGTACTTGCAGCTATGCTAGCCTTTTTTTTTTTTTTTTTTTGCTACTACATGTTAGCAGTGAAATGACTGGCTTAAGTCTCAACTGTTGTCAATCCTGCCCCAGCCTTGGACCTTCAAACTACATCCAACCCACCCCATGTCGTATTACTAACCCCATTCCCTTCTGTCCAAGAAAAGAATATTAAAGTTTACAAGGGATCCAGTCATCCTGTGAGCACCTGGAAGCAGGAGCAATGCAGGCTCAGATCGAGTGGATCTTTTCCTGAAGTCCCTCCTGAGGTCCCTGAGCAAGCCTCCTTAGATCCAGCAGGAGGAGCAGGATCATGCAGGAAGACAGGGCAGATATATCAGAGGAGAGGCACACACAAGGAAAGCAAAGCCTTTTACCCTTGTTGTGACTGGCACTGTCTTGCAGTTTCACCAGACAGTGCCCTAGATGTATTATGGTGCCTAAAAACCCCCAGGGGCAGCAAAACCTTTTCCTAGTGTAGGAAAACATTCCAGTTGTGAAAGGCTGCTCTGGTGTGACCTGAGCCTCTTTCTTATAGGGGTTAAAGAACAGAGGGTGGAATAACATGGGAGCTAAAATATTTTCTTTCACGACAAGGTTGCTACTTGAAACAGGGAATGCATTAACTTACAGTGGTGCATTTTTAGTCCCTCTGTCAGCTCAAGACTGATCAATAGAAGCTTCTCTTTTCCGAGACCCAGTTTCTTCCCTAACCTTTTGAATGCTGATGAACTACAAATGCAATACTGTAAGGCATGATGCAGCTAAGCAGTTCATGTGAGGACACAAAACTTCCTTAAAGTTTCAGACATCTATCTGGTCTATGAAGGTTGTTTCAGGAAAAAAAAAAAGGCATGTGTAAGACTAACATAATTAATAATTGGTGATTATGAGAATTCAGGAATAGAGAAGGATAAATAAACCATGAATCATGGCTAGTACCTCCTTTCATACCTACAGACCTTTACAAAAAATACATCTTTGATATACTTTGTCATCAAATCACATACACATTTCCATGCTTTCTACCCCCAGGGCATCAGTATAGCAGGGTCACTCATTTTTCAGCTTTGAACCACAGTCAGAGCACACACTTTTATTAGCAAAAAATCAACCTACTAGTGGCTGTCACTGGGGAGTAGGTGCACAGAATCAGATGGTGCAATAACCTGATCAGCACTAACCTTCCTGTGAAGTCCTGTATGTCATAGGGAACGAGGAAGATTTGTTATAGCCTCTGGCAAAGAGGAGTGCTTTGATGAATCAACTTCACCAAAGAAGACACTGACTTTCAGTCTTAAGTAAGATATCCCTGCGTTCGTGCTAAGGTTTGTGCAACACAAGTATTTCTCACTCTCCTACGGTTAAAGTAAAATTACTTCTACACATGGGCACCATTCCTATGATCTTTAGTGGAATTTCAGTTTCCTTATCCCAGAGATGAATTTGGTCCACAGAGTGCAAAAATAAATTTGCTCTGCCAGGTTTCAGCAGCATACGAGCCACCAACAGAAATGGTTCCCATTAATGATTAAACAGGAATCTTTACAGTTCCTCTCCCACACAGGTCCTTGCAGACCTTTCTGGCATTACACTGAAAAGAAAAATTGCATAACTGCAGCTGCTTTTCCTTTAGACCAAGAACTATGTTTTCAGTTAGTTATGTTTTTACATTTGGATTGGAAAAGAGTTCAAACAGAGTTTCACTCCAGCAACTGAGTCAACATACAACATGCTCCTGCTTGCATAGGAGAAATAAGCATGCAAAAAGCTACACAGAGACCTTGTAGAATCTGCCAGGGGGTGGATGGTGGGTAACAGAGCTCACCTGCAAACTATCTTGTAGGCCAGTTGTATCACTTTAATCTTTGGATCATGCTCTGCCTAAGGCCATGTCTTGAGCTGCAGCACTATCAGTACAGGAATGCAGCACTCTCAAATATAGCATGGGCACAGCTCACAAAGCTGTTTGTTGTTTTAATAAAACTAAGCAGCTACAGTGTTAAAGAATAACTTGACAGGGCAGCCATGGCTCTATTGGATGTTCAGTGGCAATCGGTGTGCTGGTCTGGAGTCACACCTATTTGTATGCAGGCTGACACAGCTATGCTGGAAGACGTCCCTAGTACAGAGATGGCCTCAAAGGAGATGAGGACAGCTGAGAGGAAAATTTAGTTCATGCTGGACAGTTTTCGAGTATAAAGTGATTTTACAGAGCAAAATCCAAAGTGTTTTGTCTATTCTACCTAAGGAGCCTCAAGAGTGCTGAAGGCCACAAGGGGAAGTGGAAGGACACAATTCACCTTCAATATAGCTAAACTCTGCCCCTACCCTAAACATGTGCCCCAGTCTTGCTGTCTTTTGGGTGTTGCCCCTAGCCCCTGTTCCTTGGAGCTTGCCCAAGGACTTCCTAGGAGACTGCCAATTGGCACAGACCAAAATCGTGCCAGGAAATATGCTAACAATGAAACCATATGGGGCACCTGCAGAAGAGTGCTCAAGGCTACAAGCAGGACCTGTTAAGTTTCCTGGTATGGACTTAGTGCCTTTTCATGCACTACTATAATAAATGAATAAACTCTACAAAGCATGCAGTTTATCTTGGAGATATATAGAAAGTGTAGCCCACACTTGGTTCTTAGACACCTCTGCATATCAAGTAGCTCAAATGCCCATGAGCACTGCACTGGAATTCTAATTTCATTTGATGAGTGACCAATTCAAAGTTATTTTTCTGTTGCCCTACAGACAGAGAAATAAAATACATTAAAACAGTAGTGAATGACATGTTGTCTGAGATATCTTTATAATAATTTACTTTACAAATAACGTTTCAAACAGCCCACTGATTCAGATGTTAAAAGAAATGCAACACATCAGCTTTGCTTTCTCCACAATAAATATTTTTCAAACATGTCTGATACAAATGTTTTCTTTTCCTTTCATGGATTTAATGAAATATTATGTAATTATATACCCTTCAGAAAATAACAGTGCTTGGGATAAAGAATTTCCAGAGCTAGAAAATCTCTTCTGTAGGTGGATACAGACCTAGCAAGCAATGAGAGTGGCAGGTGGGGAGAGGATTCCACAGAATTAGGCTGGCTGGGGAAGCAGTCAGTTGACCACTCACATGCATGAAATAATCTAACTTCAGAATTACATACAGGTCTCCATGCTCATTGCATTTTGTTCTCAGTCTCTTGTATGCCAGCACCACCAAAATATACCAGGTAACTATTGCAGCACAGAAACATCAGTACCTGTCACCTGCTGAGGTTATTTAACATGTCACTGAAAAATTGTCACTGCCTAGGTATCAGAGCTTATAGACTGTAGTCCTCTGAGCCAAAAGATCAGTCCGTGCCTTTAGAGTGCAGGCTGTGGATGTAGAGCACTTCTGAGAAAACACAGAAACACAAAATAACTTCAGACTCGGACAGATTTCTGTTTGTCTGCTTCAAGCCCTCAGCCAAAGCAGAGCTAACTTAAGAGTTACATCAGACCAATAAGTACCAGTAAAGTTTTAATTACTTAGCCTGGAAGGACAGGGATTTCACTGCATTTCTGAGAAACTGCTCCAGTGTTTAACCATCTCTTTAATCCCAGTTATTCAAGAGGCTTGTTCTCTACCAAGACACGTATTAACCAGCAATGTTCAAAGATGACCCTTTTACACAAGATTTTTCTACATAACTTTTGCATGCAATTTTTTACTGTGATATAGAATTACTCTCTTCTTATATTTCCACAAATAATATTGAATTATATTAGAATGCTTTGATCCTATTAAATTTAAAGCAAGAAATAATTAGTACCATGAAACAGTTTACATTAGTTTTATAGGTCTGTGACCATTATACACATGAAGTGTTTAAGAACAGAGATAATATGGTAAGTCAAGAGAAGCAGAGTCTACAGTCAGGGCACTGTATTGCCCACAGAGCCCAATCAACCATAGCAGTATACTGGTATAGTCCACTTACACTCTAAACAAAATGTTTTGGACCAGTTGTGCTCCAAAAAGATGCAGCAAAAAGGAGATCATGCACTTGTGTACTGATATCAGCTTTCTCAACAAAAAGCAAACAAACAGACCAAAAAAACCTCCAATATTATTCATTTTGCTGCTTATTTGCCAAGATTTGAAAGCCACAAAGTCAGATTTCAGTTTTTCTGATTTTCCAGTGTCAGAGATAACAAAGAGGGGGAGAACAAGCAACATGTTTTAGCAAATAGCTCTACTGTGCACCTTTTCCCAGTATACCACAATACCTAGCAAGAGACTTTAAACTTTTAATGTATAAACAAGCATAACAGGTAGATACAATGTGAAGGATCCTGATTTCTAATCCTCTTTGCTGTACTACAGCATTTTCAGCAGTTCCTGGTTATTTTAATAAACATGAAACGTACAAACCTATAGGGTACCTCCTACCTTCTCTTCATTTCCCCATTGACCTTTAGCATCACTACTGCCTTAACAGAAGCAAAGAACCACTTGAATGTGGAGCAGCCTGTAAGACATCCTCTAAAAAGTGTAATGACTTCTCATCAATCAAACAAGATAAACAGCCTTATTTTTGTAAAACATTACCAGTTGATGAGGTAGCATTTTTCACCCACTTTGCTGTCACTCCAAGCAAGTATAAATGACTATGCAAGGTAAAAGATATTGGAGGAGGAGGAGGTGGCAGCTCAGGTGTTTTAAATTATTAATTACTTATAGGACTGAAATTGAGATGTTCCTTGTAAAAGAGATTAGCTAAAAAGTTTTGATATTTAAACCCAGAATTGAAATATCTGCAACAGAGAAGATATTGAAGTACCAACCATCAGAGAAGTACCTATTTGAAAGTATATTAAGACATTAAAATTCATACTCTTACTATCACATTGCTTAGGATTCCTAATGACTGTAGATTCATCCAGTTCTTCGGACAAAAGAAGATTCTTGAATTAAAAGAACACTAACTCAGAAAAGAAAAACCAACCACCAAATACTTTTCCTCTGTGTTAGCAAACTGAATCAGTTCGTCAGCGGATCAGAGTAAAAACAGATGAGGCCAATGGGACTGCAAAAGCCTGAGCATCAGGCCAAAGAGCAGCCAAAAGGGGAAACAACAGAAGTGAGTCACTAGATCTGCTCTCATCAGAGCACCCCAAGTAGGGTGCTAGGGAGCCAGAAAGCAGAGCAGAAGGCAGCACTGGAGTGATGAAGCTACCAGGTAACTCTAAGTCCAAAACAGGCAATTACCTTGATGTAAGAGAAGTATTATTCTAATTTCCAACCTGATGCTCATGTATTTATTCATAACCCCAGTGCAGAGGTGCAGGTCGTTCAGTGCAAGAGTGCACTCCCAGTTGTGTGCACGTGAAAGTCTCAGGTGACGCACAGAAAAAACAACATGCTGAGGGATCTGAAGGGCTTCAGTGGGTGATAATCCTCTGAAGATATTCCTTAAATATGAATGTCATCAACTTATACCTAGTTACACAGGTGCTAATAACTGCACTAGCAACAAGACAGTTGGTCAAGCCAATTCATTCAATTTCAGGTTTTGTTCTTTCAGTTTTTGCAGGCTCTGGACAGCAAACCCCTTCTAAGCAGTGGCTCTGTTTTCCTATGAAGCAAGCAGGATCAGGCTCTCCTTCTGACCAGGATCATTACAATGGACATGGGAAGAGGGGAAGAAGTTTTCTCCAGGGAAGAGTAGAAGTTATCCATGGCACTGTACCAAACAGAAAGCCCACAGAGCTTCTACAGACCAACAGTGACACAGCTAAAGCTCTCTTCAGCTGGTCTGGAGACATCTACTTTGAAAGACTATTTTTAGTCTTTTATCACTTGTCCACAAAAATTCACTTAAACTGAAACCTGGTACTCAAAAAAATAATATATGAGTGTGAAGGGTTTTGTCAAAATCCTTTAAAATTGAAAAGGAAGAAAGAAAAGAGAAATATATTGTGTTTAATTTTAAGTTAAACATGTACAAAGCAAAACTATCAGGCTTCCCATTTTGAACTGCTTTCCCTCCCTTGTGTCTGAGTAACTTAAATAAGCTTTTATTTAAAACATTATATTTTCCAGACCCTTAAGACCTTTGCTTGAATTAGGCATTTATGGAATTTCTGATTTAAAATTGAAATGACTGAGTAGCAAATACAGCAGAATAAGAACACAAGCCCTGTGCTTTGGTGACTTTATTTATAGCATGTTTTATTACATGTATCAATATTAAAATCTCTCTATAAAGCTTAACTAAGGATTAAAATAATAATACAGGTAAGATTACATCCCCACTGAAGTATTCTGTTGGTTTCGGGTTATGGCAGGCTATGGCACATCACAAGTCCAATGCCTCATTTTATCATTAAACAGCCAGAGTGTTTCTCGGGGCCACAATTCACTAACCTATTTAATTGTGTGGCTAACTTCAGTAATGCAACTAATTCTGCTGGTTTCAACAGGACTATTCACATGCTTTATGTTAGGCAAGTACTCAAATATTTTGCTGGGCTTGAGCCAAGCTCAGCTTTACACAGAGCTCCTTCTTTAATTGACTGACTGATACACCATAGCAGGAGAATACTGGGCATCCTGGGGAAGTCCTAAGGGCATGAACAGATCTTACAAAAACCAAAAAAGTTAGAGAAAAGACAAAAGATAAAGACTAAGAGGCTACCTCTTCAAGTGAGAGAAATTGTATCTAACCCTGATCATATTCATTAAAATATCTTGGATTAATATTGTACCATTGGCCTTAAATTTGAGCTTCCTGGCTTTGGTGGGAGTGTGACACAAATTTAGTTTTTAGCTTTCTTTTTCTCTTAATTCATTTAACATGTACTCCCTTTGGTTTCATTATGGAGCAAATTTTGAGCAAGTATAAATCCTGGGAGTTTTACTACCTAATTAAAAACATGTTCCTGTTCCACACATTGATGGGAAACTCATGTCTCAAAGGGTTAATTAACAGTCTTTACACATTCTGTATTTAACTCAGAGTACAGAGCCAAAAACATAAATAACGTCTTAGATGGAAACAAGAGGTGCAGATGGTTTTAAAATTTGGTTCTTAGTGCATTTTACACTAGCCAGAAATATGTACTACATAAAACTGAAACAATGACTCAGTAACCAAACTTAATGCACAGTTATATTTAAAAAGTTCTTCCACTTTTGCAATTTCATATCTTCTAGGCTTATAAAATAATAACCATAAGCTTGCTGCAGTCATATGTCTGTAAGCAAGAAGCCTTGGGACAGAAGTGCAACAAAGATCTCTAACTGAGAGAGAAATGGCAAATATGGAACTACACTCTTGTGTACATAACAGATAATCATCTGACAAAACCAAAATTAAACACTGATTTACCAGCTCTCCATTTACAAAGCAAACACTCCATAAAATAGCACTAATTTGGCATTAACTTGAAATGAAGCAGAATTATTAACTGAGAGAACACCAGCTTAAAAGAAAAGTGAGAGAGGATCTTTCTGGGAAGCAAATGCTTTGAAAAATTCTATTACAAAGGCATAAAATGGAACATCAGCCCACATGAGTCCTGCTAGTCTCTCATCACTGGCTCTCACTTACATAAATATTCTATTGAATCCTAAAATTAGCAAAGGGACCTGGTAAAAGCCGACATTAATTGAGACAACTGAATGAGACCATTGACTGAGGGGCTGCTAATTGGGTAAAAGTGTTTGGAGGTTTGAACTCACATACAATGTGCTGTGGGACATTGGAAGTGAGAGAAGCACAAGATGAATACGGAAGGCAGCCAGACTATCTCGTTCCCTGTTGTTACCAGTTATTCTGTTCCAACAACTACGTGTCCTTGGACATGTCATGACATTTTGTGTCTCACTCTAATGTCTCTTAATGGGACTTAAACTTTAACTAACCTCTAAAGGTGCCAGGAAAGTGAGTTAATTTTTAACAGATGTATTGCAAGAGATCCATGTTGTGTAAGTTTACAGATTTGTGAAATGCCAATTACACATGATCTTGAAGTAAAAATTTCACTTTAGGATTGTACTGGCCTTGCAATAAAATCTAAGTATACCTTCAAACCACCTACAGCTAAGCTAATACTCCACTTTGGAACTGAAGCTCCAACTAAAATGCCTGTCTTCCGATGTTAGAGCATCTGCCTTCAAAGAGGACTCCAGTCTGTGGTTTCAGAGGAGACATAAACAATCTCTGTAGCCTTGAATTAAAATTGAAGAGCTCAGGGGTTTTTTATGGGCTGACTATAAGCTACTGTGGTCCTACTGCAGGTTCCTTGCTCAGTATGCTGACAGTTTTGGAAGCACCCATGTGTCTATCTGCAGCCTTTAATTCCTTCAGTAAAGAGACAACCATGATACCTTAGTATCCAGTATCTAAAAGCTAGGATCTGTAAGGCTCCAAGTTCTTACTTGAGATCCTCTCAGGAACATGTTTTTGTGTCTGCGAACACTCTTCTGCTTCTAAATTAATTAGACATCATCAAATGTTTTGTCTAGCTAGAAAACATGGCAAATTATCTAGAATCTGGCACTTAAGGAGATTTTACAGCCATTACCTCAAATACAAATTGGGAACACCATAGACAAGTTTTCAAGCATTTCCAATTTTGCTGTAAGACTTTATGAAGGAACATAATATGCTAAGACTTCAGATCACAAAGTAACACCTTGCAAATCAGTTGACCTAAGGAAGCCAAGACTTGCTAAATGGGGTGAAACTTGTGCCAAGTACTGTATGTTCCAGCATTAAAGACATATCTGTCAAGGAGAGGCATGCTTCTCTCTACACAGACTTGTCTTCTTCTTCCTGCTTTATCCTGAAAATTATAAAAGTGTGGCAGTGTCTCCTAGCTGGAGTCAGTAGCATGAATTGGAAAAGACCATTTTCCTACTTCTTCCAAGAATAGGAAAGCACTCTGGCAGCACAGATAGGGTAACATCAGAATCCTGGATGTCAGGGATAAGGTCCAGGCCCATTTCACTGTAAGAGGTGAAGCAGGTGGTCTGATAAATGAGGTGGTGTACACCCATGCCTATGATGTTGTGACTGGCACCAACTCAGCCCTGTGTGTGTGCTAGAGAGCTACCTGATATTCTCATTCTTTTTCCTCCTCCCACTTCTAGGTTAGGGTCAGAGCTGTCCCAGGGGTAGCTCAGCTCCCTGCCATCCCTGAGATGGCAAAGTTGCCTCCGCTTGCAGGAAATAATGATGCAATGCTGTAGCAACAACACAGCAAATCATGCAAGAACTTGTAGGAGAATTTTAAAACAAAACTGGTATCAGTCACACCTTCATAACCTGATCCCTGCTCATAAGCACTAAGACTTGTTGCACGTGGAGGGTCTGCCCTGCATGCAGGCACCCAAACGCTCATATCCAGGTGTCCTGTCCAGGCTTCTCTGCAGTGACACAGAGGACTTGTTAAATATCAATTCATCCTCATGTCTCTTCTTCTTCCTCAGCTGTCGACCCTGTGCTGGTTTTGGATGTGCCTTTTTGTACCCTTCAGGGGATGACTGTGATTAATCTCTCCATCCTGTTCCACCTCAGGACTTACTCACTCTTTGTCTCTCAATCTGGGTGACTTGAAATGCTGCACACACATGTGTGCTAGAATCCCGATGACCTGCTAATCCAGCTGCCATCAGCACATGTCATTCTTATAACCCTTCCCCAGCTGTTTATTCATTCTGGTGTATCTGCAGCTGGACTTTCCCATTTGTTCTCCAATTATACTGATTTTAACATTTCTACCACAATTCCCATACCCCCACCAGCTTTGGTCGTGTCATTTGTAAGTAGCACGTGGATTTTTTTCTGTTGCAGTCTCTGTGTAACCAAGTTGTCTCAGTCAGCAAGATGCAGCCTTTATGACTGATATTCTGGAAAATGAAGTACACCTGCAAAGGGTACAGTCTCAGTGAACTGTATCAGCTGATGATGTTGTACATATGAGAAATTAAAAGAAAATTTGATGCACTGGATAAAACAACACTCCATAGGCAGAACAAGTGAATATAGCCAGAAGAGATCAGAGTAACAAGTATGGGAAGGAAAAAAGCAAGCACAGTACAGAGCAGGAGTTCTTTCTATTTCAGGTTACCCCCTGAAGAAGATTAAAGAAAAAAGGAAAGAAACCAGGTGAAAAACAAAATTTGGATGAAGGAAAGTTCCTTCCAAGCAGAAATATCTGAGAGCACTCAGGAGGGAAGCTGAACTTCTCAGTAAGGAGAGTGCAAGTTTGAAACAGAAAAAGACTAGGAAACAATGTTTGTGGCAAACAGAAATACAAGTTACTGTATATCTTGCATATGACAGTGCCTCATACAAATTTTCTCATATAGAGACAGAACCACCAGTCCAGTGCTCAACCAAAAGGTTTTTCAAAAATGAGGGCTGCTGAAGGCATTTATGTAGGTACCCACTCACCATTCCAGCTATAGTCACAAACCCCTTATTCATATCCTTGTCTGGCACTAAATAATTTAGGGCTCCATGTGAGGCTTATAGGTGCACCTGAAATTTGAAGCAATAGTTATGGCCTTCAGCACAAGTTGAAGTCTTCTGCTGTAATGTGAAGAGCAGTATCCAGGCTTCATCTGGGCCCAAAAGCTGCTGTAGGGTGTGTAGAGATAGCATGCATACAATGGGTCAAGTGTGATAGTTGGTGAGAAAAGGAAAAAAATGAAAAGTAAGAAAAGTGAAATATGTCTAGAAAATATGAATGCAAGATAATGCAAAGATAAGGAACAGAAAGTAAAAAGAAAGAGAATAAGCAGTTCCACCTCTTAACCTTCTAATATTAACCCTGTATTCCAACACTATTACGGCATCTCTCAAGTGTCTTGCTCAGTTTTCACCTTACTGCCCTCCCCACTCCCCAACCACCACTTGACTCAAATAAACTGCTTTCCATTCCCCTCACCTAGTTAGTTTTTGGACGCTTCAAGTTTTCCCAGCCTATTTAGCTCTCTTGAACCCATCCAACAAAAATATGGGCATATTTATCCAGGATAATATAGACATTTCAGTACTAAATCCTTAATTTTAGGGTTCATCAATGCTACCTGCCAAAACTTATGCATTTCATACTCTAATAATTGAACCAGAAAAATTACAGCTAATTTTGAAGCACTGCTGGGGACAGGAGGGAGGAGGAAAAGAACCCTGGAATTACAAAATTACTAGCACAGTCTGGTTAGAAAACTGATGATTTTCCACATCTTGCTTTCTACAAAGAATACATGTGAATGCAGTGACTTTTTTTTCTTTAGGTGTCCACTCTGGATTGTCGACCTTGTTCAATTTGCTGCTTCTTTTCTTTTAATCCCCCTTCTTACCAATTTGCTTAACTGCTGGTTTTAGGAACATTTGACAGCCTGAGCAACAGCAGACAGAAATCTCTGACTGTTGTGTCACAAGAATAAAACCAATATGTTTCTGCAACTTATTAACCATTTTTTTTCAGTCTAGGGCATGATTCCGAAAGACAGAGAATTCTGACCCTAGTCTGACTCCATCCCCATCGGTACCAAAGACACTTTGTGCCTGATGGAGAGAGGAAGGCAGTTACACAACTTGATTTTTAAAAAAAAGTAGTCTAGATGGAAGAATAAATGCAAAAGTCTTAGGTAAAAAGAGATGTCCATTCTGCTACATGCATGAGTGACTATAAAAAAGGAATAAAATACATGGTGTTAAACATGCAAACTGCTCAAGTCTTTTGAATTCTTTAACTATTCCTTCCTTCTTTATAAAGAAAATTATTAGTCATGTCTTCCAAGAAGTGACTTTTTTGTACCTAGAAATCATAGACCAAATCCTGTGTGTATCCATCTCCCAGTATTTCCATTTCAAGGCAGAATAATAAGAGAATATATTCCTAGAATGATGGGAAATGATCTCACAGTACAGGACGCTGTGCCACAACTTCTCTTTAGCTCAAGAATGTTTAACAAATCCTGCAAATTAAGTTTTGTTGTACCAGGAATGCTTTAATTCTGCCTTTTACTTGCTGTGTATGACATTAGTTTCACTCTCTGAATGTTCAAATAATGTGATTTCCTGAAGAAAAACAACCTGGGAGTAAGTTGTAGCTTTTCTGAATCAGCAGCTCCAGTTCATGTATTGGAACAGCATCCACAGTGTCTCTCCCTGTTGAGCAAATGAGGTAGGGCCAAATAATCTGAGGCTGGTCCAAAGACCAATGAAATAAAAGGAAAACCTCATTTCTGTTTCAATTAGCCTCGAATCCAGCCCTCAGGCATTGGGTCCAACCCAAGTCCAACCTCAGCTTATGCTCTCTGCTCTGTCTGACCACATACTGTCTCGGTTCCAGGTAATGCAAACTCGAGGTGAGGAAGAAGGTACTGAGCTATTCGCCCATGCAAACACTGCAAAACATAGTGTTTGTGCACAGCTTTCTGCTGGCCTGGTGAATTTCACCTCTATATTTACATCAGGATCAAAACCTGAACTCAATACTGCCACAAGGAAATAATTTTTTGTTTTCTCAGTTAACTGGATCTTTCAAGATTTTTGAACCGTGTTGGAAAGTGAATAAGTAACATCTGTAGAGTGATGAAAATATCACTGAAGTAAGCTTTTGGTCCAGAGTCTTGGAAATGGGTCCAAAGGACAATAAGATTTTTTTATCTTAATCTTAAAAAAAAAATAAATGGAAAAATTAAGTTCAAAATGGATTGTTTTATTTCTTGGCTTGACGATGGAAAAAACAAACAAAAAACAGCTAGTCCATTCAAGTGCACATTATGTACTCATTCTGAGTAGTATATGTGTGCCAAGAACATTTTCTACTATACAATTCTCTTACTATGTATAACCGTATATTTCATTCTGCCTAGAAATAACCTCACAGCATCACACAGTAGAAAAACAATGGCCAAGAAAATTAACTACCCACAAATCAACATTGCTGCATGGGCTTGCAAGCCAGCACTTCAGATGATTGGGAAATCCAAGTCTATTTTTAATGTCATTTTTGTCCCCCAACCATTGCTTCATCAGCATCATAAACATTATAATTTGTGGCTCAAAAAAAAAAAAAAAAGAAACCTAGCTGGGCAAAACCATACTTATGGAACTCTATAAGCATCCAGAGTGGAACATGTGTATCCATAAATTTAAACAAAACAGAAGTAAACAAATGAGTTGCCTTCAGTGTTTTCTTTTATGCTATGCTGTGATACTATCCTTTGGTATTTAATGCAACTAGAGGACATAGAAATCAAAGCCCTTCAGTTAGTTTGTAAACTCCCACTCACTGCTGTAAGCAATTTTATTGTCTGCCCAATGTATTTATTTTCTCTATAACAAAATACACTGTGTGAGTTGTTGAAGAGGCAATTTGTACCACACTTCACCACTAGTATGCGTAGTGTTTACCCCAGGCTTTCCTAGTCAAGAAAAACAGGCAATATTGAGACACAAATCTGAAACACTCTGTTGATCCAAGGTTATATGCTTCATCAGCTTAAACAACCACCAAAAATAAACCTGGTGTCTGAAGCAGCCAGAACGAGGAAATGGAGCTGATGAAAGGATGGAGTATGTAATAGAAATGGCTACAAAGAAACACGGTCTAAGTGTTACGAGGGTGATGAAATTGCAACAAATAAGTACACAGACCCTGAAACGTTTACATGATGATTGTCACCATAATCAGTCCATTGTCAACTATAATCTGCTTTTGTACAATATCTGCACTTTTCACACAGATATTAGCATCCATTATCTATGAAAGTTTGTCTTTTACTGTATCAAGCCTATATTGACCTCAAGTAGGTTTTATTTCCCTAGTTTAGCTTTCTACCAAAGGAGAACTTGGCAATAGTAAGTTTTGACATGTTCTTACTTTGAAGAGTTGAAGAGATGGTAAAACAACCTTTAGGGAACCCCCTCAGCCAGAGTTCAACAAAGATGCCAACACTGCACCTCACCTTTCTTCTATTTAGAAACCACAGAAAAGAGTGAACAAATTGAATATTCTTTCTCCTTGGCTCAACACTCCTAAAATAAACTGTATCATCCCAAACTCACAACAGAGGAGCACTTCCTCAAAGTCTGAAGTGGTCTTTTTCATGGTAAAGTTTATGAAACAATGTGGAGCAGTCCCAAGCAGTTACTCCTAATACAACAATGTAATGTCTATTTGTTGCTTGCACAAAAGTACACAATCAGAGATACAATCACTGGAAGGACACAGAAACACAGTTCTCCATCTTTCTTACATACTTATGTTAACATCTGCCTCGAAGTGGTGGAAGAACACCCTAGATGTATTATTACTCATTCCCAAACTAGGATGTTAAAAAAATGAAGAAGAAAAAGAACGGAGAAAGTAACAGAAAATCAACAATGTTCATCAAATGTCCATTGGAAAAGAAGTAAAATTACTTTTTAGTCTCTCTCATCCTCTTCTTGTTCCTCCCAGACCCTGGTATCTCCAGTTCTTTGGCCTGAGGCAAACGTGTCTAACAGCTTTGGAAGTTTGGCTTTCCTTTGGGAAAGCTGTAGAGCCCCCTGCTCAGCTAGTGTATAGCATATCTGAAACAGTGCAACAGTACTACACCTCAGCTTGGCTGGGTAAAACCATGCCAAGGTAACTGCTTACTATCACCACTTTTCACCAGAAAAATGAATGACTGTGTAATGGGCTGTAAGGCTGCAGCATGCAGGTCAGTGAGAATATCAGCCTGATCCTGCAAGTTTCTTTTGCGAAAACAACTTTCTAAGGAGAAAAATATTGCAATATGGTAACTAATATCCAGAGTCCTTGCCACCTTTGGCATTTTGAGAAGAGCCTAAATACTTCTGTAACAATATTCCCTTTATTTAAACTCTAACTTGGCAACTCAGTGTAAGATCCTGTGGAAGGGAACAATGGTGTTGGTTTATGAGGAAAAGCAGGCAATTTGGATAACTGAGTGGCAATTTGAAGACCTTTGTCCTTTCTGAGGGGGACCAAGCTCTGGCAGGAGGCCCAGCAGGATATTGTGCATGGCTGTAACTGTAACTGGTTGTTTCAGGGCAATCGGCACATGGGGACCTGCATGGGTTTCTGCTGCAAGCTCTGTTAAAGTTGATATCCCCTTCCTATGGACAGGTCTGTCTTTTATCTCTGCCTTATTTCCTCCTGCTTGCTCCCTTGGCAAAAGCATACGACAATGGTCAAGAATCAAGAAAGAAAGATTATCTTTCAATGTAAGAGCAAGAAACATTGCTGGAATGAGGAAAACAGCACTTCCCATAGAGGTGGTCTGTTTCTCATCCTCTGCTTCACTGAGAGGAGCTTTTCTCTTGCTCTCTCCCTGCTCCCATTCCCTTCTAGCCGACTGTCCAACATTGCTTTAAGAGTTAAACAGTGCTGGTATCTTTGCATGAGAAGGCCAGCTGTATTTCCAAAGGTAGTTCATTTTTATTCAGCGTCTGATGAGAAAAAATAGTTATTTCTGAAGGCTGCTAGCACCAAACTTTCCCTGAAAAGAACTAATGTTCTTCTATGTCAAATTTAGATTCTTCACTAAGTACAAAACCACATCTAAAATACTGTATTTCTTTTAAAGGTGATGTGAAACTGGGTTGTGCTAAGCTATTTAATGACATTGAGAAGTAAGAATAATAATTAAAAAAAAAGACCTGACCATGAATTTATAGCACTTTTCTCCCACTACATGTGTGACACATAAAAAGTGTTAATGTTGCCAAGTTAAACACTCAGAAAGTCAGAAATGACAATATGTATGACCTTATTTTGGTCCCCCTGTGAATATATAATAAGATGATTACACATTCAGGGTTGGATTTGTTAGGGTTTTTTTTGAGAGGGTCCTTGTCTCATTTTGTGAATAGAAATGAAAAGTGCTCACAAAAAACAACATTAAATTGGCTGTTTTGACTTACTCTTCAGTGCGTGATCATGGCCTTTACATGTTACACTTTATTCAAAAGCCGTTCTCAAGATAGCTGTATTAATTTCCTCAAGACTTTTTGTATCACATTCAATACAATAGTATCTGAGTGTTTCAGATGTATTAATGATCTTCACAGCATAGTTTCCATTTTGCAAGCTGAAATAATGGTAGCATTCTCATTCTTTTAGTTGACACACCTGGGACTTAAGTTTTTACAATACTTACATGCTCAAAGTACAGGTCTTATTGCCCTCTGCTGCACCCCTAAACAGGGGATCCAGAAATAAGAAATGCAAAATTCTGAGTCATGTTTCATAAGGCCTGGTTTTAGTGACTTGCTTAGTACCATCTCACAGGAATTCTGGAAGAAAGATGGGCAGAGACCAGAGTTGTCCTCTGCCTCACTTGATGTAGATGATGCTATAGTTTTTGAATCCACACCCAAAGGCACTGGCCTTCTTGACTTCACAGCTCTGGTGCAACTTAAAAGCAGACATATCTTGTATGCTGAAAAATGCAGACATTTTGTGGCTTAAATACAAACTATATGTTCAAAATGCAAATCTGTGACTCAAACTGAAATTGTACACGCGGTCTCAAACTTAACTTTCGTAATTACTTGCCTCAAAAACCCTAATAATATTCTTTTAATGTGGACTCGCACATGCAGTGCATATGCATAATATTTTTAGTGGGAAGTCCTGCACAATTTCTCAGACCCACTATTACACTAACATTTTTAACCAAGCATATGAGAAGGTTGAAACTGAAGTAAAATGCAGTATGGAATAAAAGTGAGAGAGGCAAAATTATATTCACTAAGTATCAAATTCAGCTCTATAAGAGGCCATTATAAGTCCAAACACAATATTAATCACAATGTCTCCTACTTTCAGAGTCCAAATAACATTTAATTGGTAAAAATATCTTGTGATGAGGGGATAAAATTTTACATTACCTTTATTAGCTAGCTAATATTTTTTAACTTTCTCTCTTAATACACAATAAAGCTTAAAATACCATATTTATTTAACAAAATGTGAAATCCAGTTTCACTCCACAAGATGTATCTCAGCTAATCCCAGTGCAGAATTTTTGACATGAATAAGCAGCAACAGCCATTCACCGTTCATTGCCGAACCTGACTCTGTGTCCGTCACAAGGAAATGTACCCAATTAAGTGAACATGGAATTCATTACACTCCCTTTAACTTAAAAAGTGCTAAGTACTACACAAATATAAATTATGCTTAGATTTCTTGCAGGGTATTACTGTAGTTCTATAAAGACATTTAAAGGAAAATTGTGGTAGAATCTATGAAGGTACCATTCCAGTGGTATAAACTTGAATATCCTAGACTTCAAATACAGTTAAGAAAACTTATTAGAAAATTCTTCCTGGGATGAAAAGAAACGTAACAAGTGGTTCAAAGTTGCAGATAAGGTTTTAAGGGAATTTACCAAGGTCCATATGGAATCAATGGTATTATTTCAGCAGCACTCAATCCCTTGGGAAATGACAGGAAGATTTCTGTCTTGGTGAGAATATCTCTCAGAGCTCCTGTGCATGGAATATACAATGTAGTGTCCCTGGAGGACTGGAAGGCTGCGCGCAGCTGCAGCCTGTTCCTGCAGAAGGATCCGGGAAGCCCCGTGCAGTGTCTGTTCCTCAGCAAAGGCATGACCACAGTTGCAGGAAGTTTCTTACTGTACACAGTAACAGGCATGAACTCATACCAGAGACTCAGATCCAAAGTCTTCTGAACTGCATAATATCTAAGTTCAGATCCAAAACTGAATGTTACCAATTCTCCTCTCTTTGTAACTAGTTTAACAATTCTCTCTCTCTTCTTAAGGCAAATACCTCTGAGATTCAATTGTTTTTAAGTTTGAAGGGAAGAACTGGTACCTGTGGTTTTAGGGATCTCTCAAAAGCCTCCCTACCTCTACATATCTGAAATTTCTTACAAAGATATGTTAGCTAGTTCTCTTCCACTGACAGTAGAAACTAATGGTATACTAATTCTAATCCTCACTAACCAGGACTTCAAGAAAAGTCTAGTTTTCCCAATAACCTAAAAAAACCCCAAATTAATAGCCCCTAGATTTAGGTAAGAATGGCTAAATACATATTTATTTAGCTTGGCAAAATGGAAATGAAATTTTCAAACTTAACAAATTCTCTTTCAGCTGAAGCAATAGGGCCTAGGCCGCTGCCCCTGTAGTGGTCACTGCTGGCACGCATGAAGCATGCTGGTGACTGACCCACTTCTTGCAGTTGGCCAGCACTTTTGTAACTATTCTCTGGAAAAACAAAACAAAACAAAACAAAACAAAACAAAAACCCAAGCATTTTCCATGCAGGATGAAAAAGGATGACTAGCTAGTCCTTACAGCATAATCCCAAAGCAGCATTGTGAAAGAGTTAACAGCAGGAGCTGAAATTTATTTTCTTCCCATGACTTGACTAGCCAATGTCTTGGTCATGTGATAGTACAAACAGCATTTTCCTATCTGAAACACCAAGGCATTAGGAGCATGTTTTCTGCTATTCTGAAATTCAAGACTCCCTGTTGATGTTGCAGCTGTTAAACTGTTGGGCTCTTTCTTCACCAGAACACAGCGCTAACTATCAAACAATAAACAGAAACTGCTTCTGAATCAAAGGCTTCAATATCAATAGGAACCCCTAAACAGCTGGGAAAAGATGACAAGCTGGTTGGTTAGGGTGCATGCTGAGTGTCGCACTGAATTCCAGCTACAAAAATACTGCTCAATCTGAAGGGAGGTGCAGAAAAAACGGGAGAGACCTGGTAGGTTAGATGTGATCCTACCAGACAGCCTCCCAGATCTTCACTCATTTTTAGAACCAGACTGGGACCAAATGTTCTTAAGCTCTTGGAATTTCTGAAGAAGTGTTTTTTCAATTCCACTTTCCAGCTAGGATGGGAAACAGAAGTGCTGAAAACTACAGGAAAAATGCTGCTCCGGCCCAGTTTTACAGTCTCAGAAAATTCGGAGAGCTTTTATAAACTTTGGATCTGTGACTGCAGCTCTTTCTGAACCAAACCTCTGAACTTTTGAAGTCTGGCCAGGATTCAGAGAATTTGTTGACTTTCTCTGTGAGACAAACACTGAATGTACATGTCTGCATGGTTACCACCTGACACTGCATAAACATGCAGAGACCACTCCCTTCTCAACTGGAGAAGACAGTGATATTGTCATTGTGGTTATTTTCCTGTTCCTCAGGGATCAGACAACACTACAATATGTTTGAGCTCAGCAGTTAAGGCTACATATATCCATTTCCCTTAGCATTCCTG
>NW_010196797.1:84746-91329 GCF_000695765.1 Mesitornis unicolor
TTCACCGTACAGGGGCCTTTGAGTCACCAAGCCCTGTGATAGCTACTGAAATAGCAGAGGTTGGTAAAGACTCTTTCCTGCCGGTCTGCTCACATCCACAGGTCCTCAAAGCCTGGAACAGTTTGTCCTGGACACCCATTGTCCTGTCCCTCTGAACACCGGGACATGAACACTTGGTTTGAGAGGCCAAGCTCAGTGCTGCCCTCTCAGTGAGGCATGACCAAAAACACAAGACCATTGAATCACCACCACATGATCCCCAACTTCAGACTTGAGAAACACACTGCGACTTTGAAAAATGAAACAAACAAGCAGCCTAAAACTAAGATCCAAACTCGTACCAAATATTTGCACATGGATGTTTATAAAACACTCAGCCGAGTGCTTGCCTTTCTTATTTACACACAAACAGATCGATGAAACAGAAACAGTAAAAATAGAGAACTCGAGTAGAAAGTTATCTGCCAAAGTGACCAAAGTTGGTAAAAGTCAGTGCATATCTTTTCTTCTACTAAACTATCAAGAAATATCTTGAATAATACTCAACAGTTGTACATTTATAGTTTCTACAGTATTCTATTATATTAATAAGGAGGTCATTGTGCATAGAGTGTAATTACTAGCTCAGTACAAAATTAGCTATGCTGACTTAATTGATGCTATTTACTTTTGCAGTCCATTGGCAGCCAGCCATTTTCTGTGAATACCAGTTCTCCAATTAATCATGATGTTCCTTCAGCTTGCCAGAGTTTTCTGCAATGGCAGCTGTTATCTGGTAAAAACTATGATGAGTATCAGCAAAAAAGCAATCTCTCCCTTTAAATTTAATAATAGAATGTTTTATCCCTCAAAGCAATGTACTGAGGCATCATCGTCTGAAGCCTTCTTTACTCTCATTGACTTGACCAGATTTTAGTGAAAGTCGGTCCTGCTATTCTCTCTAGAGATGCAATACATCATGCAAGGGCTATTAAAAAAAATCCAAAAAACCAAAACCCCATAACCCTTGATAATGGCTCAGGTAGTATCTATTTTAAAATGGCATGCATTTCTAATTAATCCATTTACAATCGTTCAGCAGTTTCCCAGGAAAATATCAGCAGACCAAAGTGTAGAAGGTGAGTGGGAAGAAGTGTAAGAAAAGTGTTGCTTTTCTGAATCCAGAAATTTCTGAGGCCCGTGCTTGTTCCTCTCAGAACACTGCTGGAGGAATGAATGCTGCTATAGTTATCTACAGGAAATCTTCAAACCCACTCATTCTGATGGCATGTTATGATGATCCAAGAAGGCGGTATTTGCAGAACTGAAAACCAGGAAAGTACATAGTATTTTGCCTTTGAAGAAATCAGCTGGATGTGGGGCCTCTTTTGACTCACCTTCAGCTTTCTATGTCTCATGTCTGTTCTTGTTGGCCTGGCTAAAATAATATTTTATTATTGTTGTTGTTGTTATTTCACTGGTTAATGGCTAACAGATGTGAACTGGTTCATCCCACTTCCTGCCACTGCATATACAAAAGTAAATGTCTCTCTGTAGCTCACATGCACAGAGCTGAAAGCACCACCTTCTGGGGGTCTAGTAGGACAGAGAAAATGGGTTTACTTATACATATATGCACATATACATGTATGTGTTTGCAAACATATATGTATATATTTATTCACAGAGAAATGTAAGCTGAGCAATGGATTGATCTCACAAAGAATTTAAGAGTAAAAATACATTTTGCAAATGCATGTGCTGATTCAGAAGCATTAGTTAAGTGATATGTTTTGACCATATATGTTCTGATCCCATTGGGACTTATCCAACTCAGAGTTTGGGCATGATGGAATGAGGGTGGAATAATGATGAAGCCAGTGACATTGTCTTTCCATTAGCTGGAAAAACTGGCTATGAAAGAAGAAAAAAGAGATGACACAAATGGCATATCCTCTGTTAAATTTGCTGCATAGAAATACATCACGTGTCAGGCCCCAGGGAAATGATTTGCTGTAACACAGTTACATATTGGATTCTCTTTGCAAAATATGCCCAGTCTAGTCCACCGGATTCTGCTAACCCTTGGTGCTTTAGAAACACTCAATTCAATTATTACTGGAAGAGAGCATGAAACTCGTGCTTAATCTAAAAAACAATTATTAATGAATGCATATGTAGCTTTTATATTCTTCTCTGTCAGATTACAAACATACACACATTTCTTTGTTGGTTGTATGTTGGTGTATATATATATATATACTCACACATATGCCTGTACACACATACGTATTTTTACATCTATTATAATTGACAAAAGTTCATTATCTGTTTGAAATTACACACAGTCTGCACAATAAAAACAAATATGAGAGAAAACCTACAGAACAATCTGTTTTCCGAATATAACCAAACTGCTCCTCAGAGTGCTTACATCACCTTTCTGCTGGAAAGCCAGCCAAGATGGGAAGTATGATAAAATCTGTGCTTTACACACTATTCCCCTGTGCAGTCTGAACTCCAAATTAGGCCTTGCAATTAAAATAGTGAAATGCTGAGGTACAGTTTGTAAGGCATAGACTGTAACAGTACGTGCAAAGAGAGGCACCTGTGTTTTTACACACCACTGACCTTTGGGAAGGGATATGCGGAGCCACTGTACTGTTTCTGCTCACTTGTACATGCTGACATTCATCACGAACCCTATTCCCATGTTTGCTAAATTACAATTTTCCTTGTTTCTTCCCAGGTAATGGAGACGTGGTAAACATCTTTGGCTATAGGGTGTCCCAACAAAACTGCCATGTTTTGCACTCATTAGGGCAAAGGTTGGATCCAGAAGAAGTCAGCCATTTTCTGATGAAATGAAGTTATCCTGGAAATTATCACTTGTGGAGTCCACTAATTTTCACTTAAAGTTGATGAGGTGTTAGCCAAATTCAGCATATTGTCCTGGAGTCAGAGTTTGGAAGAAATAATGGTAGAAATAAGGAGAAAGTGATAAGGGATGGAGAAGGAAAAACCAGAAAGACACTTCTAGGCTGTCATGGAATCTCATGTCATCTGACCCAGAGCATAACCAACCTGGCCCTGCTGTTCTGGGAGGAAGGTT
This sequence comes from Mesitornis unicolor, assembly GCF_000695765.1. Taxonomy (NCBI): domain Eukaryota; kingdom Metazoa; phylum Chordata; class Aves; order Mesitornithiformes; family Mesitornithidae; genus Mesitornis; species Mesitornis unicolor. Next base: position 87,838 of record NW_010196797.1, read on the forward strand.
GTTATTCCTCCTGCTGGTCACAAGCACCAGGGCCAGCATTTTTGATACCCGGCTCTCAAGGCAGAGCTTGCTAGACCTCTGCAAGTGTTCTCAAAGCCCGAGAGCCTGAGATTTAACAAAAGATCATGTCTGTTCATCACTACTACATCTGCATGCTTGAAAAGCTGAACTGGAGGAGATTCAAGTCTCCAGGCAGTCAAGTATAATGAAGAATGTGGCATAAAAATATGGACAGTCTGGAATAAAGAGGGACTCAGCTGGTACTTTGAGAAGCAGCATAATACATTTTACATCTGTTTTAAATATGGTAAACTCCATTGTTGCAGAAGCTTGTTCATCACTTGGACCTACTTATTAAGCTAAGAAAACCATACATTTAGGTACCATACAATAGATTCTGCTGTTACATACCCTGTTATAAAGCCAGTGTAAAATACATTTATGGATATCGTAAAACTTTTCTAATCTTTCCAAAATATTAATATTTCCAAAAGATTATCTCAGAGAAAACAGGTGTGTTGAAAAGCCCCCTAAAAAGATGGTAGAAAGTAAAGAATATTTAATTCCTATTTTCCTATCGCTAAGCCATTTTCACGTTAAGGCAGCTGATCTGCCTGTCACTCTCAACCTCACTACCAAATTCCATCCAAAAGATGCTCACAATCAAGATTTGTCAGTGGATAATTTAGTTCTGGATTGATTGAGATGTGATTCTTCCCTCAAAACCTAAGTAACAGTTTTATATATTTCTTGTGATGCTCTCCAGATAAAATCACATCAACCTACACGCCACATTTGTGTCTACAATAACGCATGTCTCAACAGAAACTGTTTTTGCAATCAATTCTGAACATCTGCTACTAGATACATCCATTACAATGCAGAAACCTAGTTCAGCATCAATATCAAATGTCTTGTTCTATGACCTTGAGTCAGATGGGAATTTAGAGATCTGCCAGATGTTTGGTATCTCAACTGGAGATGCAGGGATTTCTCCTCTTTGCTAGGGAGTAAAACAGGGAACGGTGGAATTTCAAGCATTTGACCATGTGTTTTGTTCTGTATGACACAATACTAATTGAGATAAACAGATGCACTCCAATAACATCTTTTGCCAGGTCAATTTCCAAAGACTAGTGTGCGAGAATATCCCAGTCAGCAAAATGTTTCAAGCTAATGCTTACTTCTGAGCATATGCTTAGTTTCCACTCATTTCAACAGGACTTAAGAAAAGACTTTTCTAGTTGAGGGTTGACATAAAGAAGTGGTTAAGTACCTTTCTGAGTCAGGGCCAAAACTGGAATAAACAAATAACAATTTTAAAAATCCCATGCAATGTAGAACATACTCCTATTCCACTCGCGACTTGTTTAGACATATAGATGTATTGTCCAAATAGTCATGCTGTACACTGGCTGCCTACTCTAACACAGGTCAAAATGTTATGTTTAAAGAAAAAAAATAATAATTTTTTGATATCCTGCAAGTTTCCAAGGCTTTTGTTACTGTGGAGGAGGTACAACGCATGGGAATTTTTTGATATATTTTCTTTTAATGAGTCCTGTAAGCAATTGTTTCACAATACAGTCTGAAAGGCTAGAACAATTAAGTGACTACAGATGTGTCAAATTATGCAGGAAAACCATGAGACACTTCCAAATAAGTAGGCGGAGGGTGTGAGGAGACCATATCCTGTAATATATGAATCTCAGATTCTTTGGCATGCAGCTTATTTTTATGGAAATATCCTGGTAAGCCTGGAACAATCTAATGGTTTTCAAAGTATCACAAACAACAGCATAAAAGTGCTGTTGAGAACAACCTTTTTATGCTGTGGTGATTTTGAATTGGCCTAGGAACCGTATACGAAAGAATATGCAAAAGCTGAAAGGACAAGGCTGCACTCACAAGCTGTAGGTGAGAAACAATTTCACAAAGATAATAGAGTTCATTAGTGCAAGAGGCATAGAGGAAACAGTGCTGGTTGCTTTCATCTACTTTTGCTGACTTTCAGCTTGGATCTCAGCCATGGACACAGCTTGCAACAATAATAGGGTTGCTCTAAGTTATGCCATCTTCAAATGGGCCTCTGTGGAGGCTTGTCCTGCAGGTCATTAGACAGGAGCCACATTTGCCACTTCATTTTCTGAGTCTCCTAGTGAGTGATTATGTGAGGACCACTTCCAGCCTTTTTCTTTCCCATTTATACCTGAAGGAAAGCAGGTCTTGTAGCTGTAAATGTGTGGTTTAATCAGAGTCCTAACTTGGACTAAGCCATCCTTGATAAGACCAATAAGAGGAGAAAAAGCTGGGCTCTCTTAGCAGCAAAAATCAGATGGTAGGTTCCTTCACATAATGAGGGGCCACATGAAACTGTGGGCCAACACTACCTGACTACTACCCATGACTCCATGTGTGAGCAGAAGAAGGAAACAGGTGGGCAGACAGGGAAATTACAAAGTTTCCTGCAGGAAGCATCAGATTTCAAATCATGGAACCTTTTGAGGGACAGGTCTCTCTGCACGATGCTATTCTTTCGCCTCATGTGAAAAGATGGATCAAGACTGCAAAATCCCAAACATGACTTAATCTTCTCTAAAGCTGTATAGGTTTTTCACAAAAGAAATAATTTAGTAGTCCTTGTTTAAAAACCCCAAACAAACAAACAATAACAAAAAAACCAAAACCAAAATTACAAACTTCAATTACCGAAAACAAACCAAGGTTAGTTTGAAATTAGCTCTCATGTACTACTGAAGTTTTAGAGAAAATCAAACACGTGAAAAGTTGATCTTAGGTGAGCGTGTTTCCCAGCAGCCCATAGTCAGAGGGACTTTGGATCAATAATGCTGCAGATCGTTATGATACACCACTGTGGGAGAAGAAGTTACATGCCTGAGCATCTGAGCTTTTGTGCATTAGCACTGTACCTTAAAAGAGACCTAATATCTTGCCAAAAATGCTTGGAGACCACTAGTGGCTGAAAAATAAGCTTCCACTACTTCAAATATTTTCTTTTCAATGAGTCCCCTTTCTTTTATTTTTTGAGAATGTAATAAGATATTCTAAAAGCCTGTGTGGACATTAAAAGCTTTATATAAAACTTCCTAACAAAACAGGCATATGTATACAAACAGATGCAACCTGGAAGTTACGTGATATACAGCAAATTAGTATGATTCATTTGTTTTATACTGCATGAAAGAAATGGTCTGCTTAGAAAAGTCTTATAAAAAACTATGTTGTACACAATTGTTGGCAGACACTAATTATAGGAATATCTTGTGAGTATGTAACAGGAAAAAGTCATCATATCATAGGTGAAACCCCATTTTATTTAGCCTTCTGGTCATCAAAGTAATGTCACTATTCATAGAGATCAAGTAATAAAGGGAATTTCTGCCATTGTTTGTTTGGGATTGTAAAGAGGTCGCTGGAAAATTTCTGCTATGCAGCTCAATATAGAATCACAGAATCACAGAATCTTAGGAG
>NW_010196798.1:0-2393 GCF_000695765.1 Mesitornis unicolor
GGGACACCTCCCACTAGACCAGAATGCTCAAGGCCATAGTTACAAAAGTCTATAGTATAGTGAACATTTAAATACAGGGACAGCACAAAACATTCCATGTTTTAAGCCGTAAATTTAAACTCCAAATGTATCAAAGAAAAGCTATTTAATTTTTTCTTTCAGTAAATTTCAGTAATTTCTACAAATGAATTAACATCTACTAGCAATACTGAAATGTAAGGTTACAAGAACAAAGGAGCAGAGACAGGAAGAACAAGGTATAATTACTGCATTTACCTGCTGTTGATGTGGTGAATCAGGGTGTAAATGACATCTCGGAGGACAAAAGCCCATGCTCCTCCTAAACCATCTTTTATCTCTTTAAGTAGCAGACTAACAAACAAGTAATAAATTGTAAGAACTCTGTGTTTCTTGTAAATGTTGCTTGTATCTGATGCATGCTTACAAAGGGCTAGAAGGATTTTCTGGAATGAATCCTAAAAATGAATAAACTATGAGTAAAAAAAATAAATCATAATGCCAGTACAAATGTACTTTATATCAAGAAAAAAACTTAAGAAATACAGATATATTTTTTTAAAGGACATGGTCAAAAGGCTTAATTATTTTTACTGCTTTAAACAAACAAAAGACCTACACAGAAACCAATTCTCCAAGCAGGACTATAAGCCCCATACTTCGAGGTTTTTCCCGCCCCTCCCCAACCCCCTTTTTTTTTTTTTCCACAGGAAAGGTTATGCCAATTTTTCTGAAAAATCCAACAGTTACGGCAGTTTTCACCAACAGGAGAAACAACAAATAAAACCCATTAAAACATCGGGTAGTGCTTCAATCTATATTCTTTCAAACGGAATGTTCATACACACAAAATGCATTATTTCGTAGACTAGATCAATACAGACTCTAACTGTCAAAGCTGTAAACTTAAAAAAAAGCCCCTATCTTAAAGTGCTAGGCAGATTGTGTAACATTTTAAAGAATTTATTCCTAGACATTAAGAAGCATTCTGGACATTGAGGAAGCATTTCTTTACCCACAGGATGGTCAAGCACTGGAACAGGCTTCCTAGAGAGATGGTCGATGCCCCAAGCCTGTCAGTGTTCAAGAGGCATTTGGACAGTGCCCTTAACAACATGCTTTAACTTTTGGTCAGGCAATTGGAAATATATATTTGGAAATATTCTATCCTATTCCATTTCACTCCACTCCACTGGCTGGCAATATTAACTTTTACACAAAAGATTTGGACAAACATGGCCCAGAAAAAGATTTCTGTTCTTATTTTTAGATTATTTATGGATAGACAAAGTTGTTGACAACATATGCAATAAAATGGCATAAAGCTTGAAAAAATACATTTATAAGGAATGATGTTACAAGACAGTAATAATGTTATGTTATGTATGTTTATAATAATGTGTTATGCAAGGGCTGCATAATTTTATACGCCTTTGTATTTGCCTTTAAAAACTGTAAATCAAATGTCTAAAAAATATCACAGACTATAAAATTTCACACTGTCAGTGAGGGAAGCAAACTTTAATATCTTAATTGTAAATAGCATTTAGAAAAAATTGTCGACATGTAATTATTCTAGAATGTTCTTCAGACGTAAGAAATAAATTGCATCTAAGTTGTGTCTGGTACACACAGATTTCACCAACCTTCAAAATAATCCTCTCTATTTATACATTATTTTGTAAGTATTAAAGAATGCAAGTAGTAGTTCAAACATGTCATTTCTGTAAGGTTACTGTGTCCCTGAACTTAGGACTTTATACATTTCAGAAGGTAAACAACAGAACAGAAGGTTGTATTTTTTCCTCATATTTACATGATGAAAATATCTAATTAAACTGAAATGGACTCATAAAAGAAATATTATATTCTACAGAAAAAGAAAAGAACTGTTACATACTTACAGGGCTTTTAGAAAGAACCGCTACAAGACTTTTGCATTTGCTTTTATGACAGTTGCTAATATAGTCCAAGGTTGCCTTAATCACATAAGATGGAAAATAAGGAGGATTAGGAGCAGGATCCAGTTCCCTAAATGAATAAAAAAGATTTTTTGTTTTCTTATTCTTCCCAAAATCAAACCTCATGTATTACATAGAGTAAGTCTCACTGAATAAAAAGGTAACTCCTAGGAAATCTTTTCTGCTTTCCGTAAGTAAGAAGCACCAAAAGCATCCAGCAGAGTGACAGACATCTCATTTTTACCTGTCTGTTGCCCTTCTATGACAGCTTTCTAATTTTTATAAAATTAAATCCTCAACCGTTTAACTTTTGGAAGATTTCCATAGAAATGCTTTGGTTTCATTCGACTTTATATTTCTACAATAAAAATATCTTCTTCAAGGTGCTCTACCTTGACTTCAGTAAAGCCTTTG
>NW_010196799.1:0-3644 GCF_000695765.1 Mesitornis unicolor
AAAAAAAAAGATGAAACTGGGGAGACAAGAATAAACCAAAGCTGAACGAGATCCTAAATGAAGCTTATCCAAGGCAGCAACAGATCCAGGGCCAGCGTACAAGTGCTACGTATGACCATCCATTTCACAATCCAGCACTTCCCAGACAGGGACACAGTATCCTCAAGAAAAACACCTGTGCATAATAAGAAGGTACTAACAGGATCTACAGTTGGGAGATTGGAAAGTCTCCTCCGTTTTCTGCTTGGGCCTGGGATATTTGTGGAGTGGTGGCCATCATCGAAGTCTCCTCCGCTGACGCTGCTGGAAGGCGAGGTAGCTCTTCGCCTCTTGGAACCCATGGAATCCAACTTCTTCTATAATGAAGAGAGATGTTCTTAAACTCATGGCATTGCATCCATGCTCTCTGGTGAGGGCTAGCTATGTTTCAGGAGCAGTCACATACGTTTGTTAATATTCTACGGTTCAGTTAAGCCAGCTTTTTGACAACTGGCAGGAGTAAAGCAAAATCAAAACGATCCCACAGTTTTATAGTCACTGATGACAGCAACGTCAAAAATTCTAGGGCTCACAGTGATGAAGATGTGTTTAGCAGCTCTTACTAGGATATGTTCTTAAACTATCCACATTTTGATATGTCATCCCATGCACAGTAACTAAGCAAGAACCACTGTTTTCAAGAAAAGAGCTGTACAGAGACAAGGGTTCAGTTCTGGTGTAAAAGCACATCATTCCATGTCAAATAAACTTTTAAAAATCCAACGAAAAAAAACCAAAACAAAACACAAAGAAAACTTATTACAAACTAACATTCAAATGGCTACTGAACGCCTCATCTCAGATTCAAGTCAAAAACAAGGTCTGGACCATCGTGTGACCTACTACTCCTACTTCACGTGTAAGATGAATGGCTCAAGCATCGAGGAGTAAAAAAAGCCACCTCCTTTTTTGGCCATAATTTTCCATTTATCAACACAAACAGTGACAAATTAATAGCCACTATCCAACAACTATGGTGATTTACGGCACAAGTTGTTGGCTCTTTCCCAATTTTCAGTGACAGCATCATAAAAATGGTTTCATTTGCAGCTGTCTCAAAGGCTGAATATAAAATAGATCCATCCATCCCAGACAAGAGCCATTTTCCAACCAAATCAAGGAATTTCTTCTAGAAAGCACTCAGCTGATTTACAAAGTAAGGCAGCACAACACGACCGCATTAGAACACGTATGTTAGAGGCAGCATCAATTCCAAGCACACAAATGAGATTAATAAGGCAGGAATAATTAAGAGTTGGGATAAATAAAAGCAAAAGCCTGAGGCAGAGGAATGGAGAGAATGGTGAACACACAATCAATAATTTACCAGATTTACCAGAGTACAACCAGCACCTCGAAAAGCCAGTCTCCTCATTGTGTCTGATGGCCAAGTACAGATAATGGGAGAAGGTAACACTCTAAGAGTAGCAAACCAGCAGTGGTGTTAGTACAGTCAAAACTGGAAGATAAGAAAAAGGAAAGAGAGAGAGAAGAAAATTGAAAGCAGATAGATAATTAAAGAATAAAATCACAGAATAAATTGAAAAATTACAGCGACAGAGAAACAAGCAAGAAACAGAAGGTAACTTTTTTTAGCCTAGCAGAAACCCTACAAAGTAATTTTGGACACAGAATGCCAGACATTTCTGCCATTTTTACAGTGATAACACATTTCTCCACGTTCCTGAATACACATTACAGATTTCACAGCCACTTGCAAGAGAATGATTCATCCAGCAGCGCAGGGAGTAAATATAAGCGGCATCTGACCTAAGAGTGAAAACCAGACAGCAGTAAAAGTTACAGAACACAAAGTAGTACAGTGCTTATAATAATAGGAAAATCCCTCTTAAGGTGAAGAAACATTTAAAAGATTCTCTAGTGATGACACACCTCCATCAGTTCTCAGAGTGAGTTTTTATCCTCATCAGTAAGCAACACAACGTATCCAGCCATGCAGGTTAAATTTCTGAGCAGTCTCTGAGTTTGGGTTGTTTTGGTTGTGTTTTGTTTTTAGAAATTCCATGTGAAATGTACAGAACCATTCCGTGGCAAAATGATTGCTTCTATTTAGTTCATACACCTATTGTCTTCAATCAAATTGCAGAGAAATTCTTTTCTGCTCTGTGTTCTGGACATTCTCATAACACACACACAGAGAAACTCTGGTTTATCAGCAGGCAATTCATCTCAGGAATGGACAACCAGCTTGCCGCTGTCAGCACTGCCTTCGGCTTCTGTCTGAGAGCTACAGCAGTGAATGGCCAACCCCAGGCACTACTGCTTTGGAGGCTGCTGGAAAACACAAGTCCTCAGTTGGGAAATAAAGGCAGAGGAGACTATGGGAACCAATCATTCCAGTTCACCCAGGAACCTGGAAGTACACTCAGTCCAATCTCCTTCTGAACGAAATATCTGGGGAGCCCCCAACCAGCACCTGTCTGCAAACTGCATACAGCCTTCTCCACGGCCGCTACCTGAAGCACGCACGCTGCGGTTCTCAGCCATACGCAGACTCTGGTGTACACGTGTATGACGAGGACACGTGGCCACTCTGTACACAGCCTCCAAAACCACTTTTCTCCTCTAACAACCGAGGCAGGTGCAAAGCACATATCACAGTCTGAACAACATCATGAATACTCAGTGAAAGAACTGATTACACAAAACTTCAACCACACGACAGGCTCCAGAACGCAAACTTCTCTCTAGATCTCCACGCTTATAAACACAGATAATCCTACTGCGCTCAGAAACGTACTCTGTTTTATTAAGAACAAGTCTCCTAGATTTTCTTCTGCAACGTAGCTGCCAGCTCACAAGCCTCTCCACAGTCGCACCAAGAACCTCCACTGCTACAAAAAAGCCATGTCCTGTGCAACACGAGTTGGGCATCTTAATAACTGCTCACACCACCCATAAAAATGTCACACAGCCATAGACATCTCTGCAAGAAAGGCTTTGGTCACTACTGATACACATGTACACCGACATATACACAACAGGTGGAAGACTGCATCTCCCGAAAACTGTGCTAGACTGATTACCACAAGTATTACCCACTCTAACCTCGTTAAATGAACAGTTTTTACATGCATTTGAGCTAAGATGCTTAAAACAAGCCAGTGAGGTTCTAGCACACATTTAATTTTCTGCCTCCAAGTGAAAAAAAAAAAAGTTAAAAGCCGGCAGATACCACGGAAAGTATTTTATCGTTATCAGGATCTCCCACGTTTCAACAGAAATACTCGCTAAGCCATGGTAAATTTAGCAGACGGAACAAGGGAGGGAAACACAGCCCGAATCAACCCCGATCACACTGAAACCAGCTACAACACAGGAGAAGGGGAACAGCAGTAACCAGACAGCTGAAAGACAAAGTTGGTGAAGAACTGAGGGGCACTGCCCATCGGTCACTTTGTCCACACTGGGACGAGAAAAAGGGAGGCAAAAGACAGAATTTCGCCAAAAGGTCTTGGAGGCGGGCCCCTACCCGGTTTACGAGGTGTTACTGTTGACAAAAGGAGGAGACAAAGAAAAACACCTCCACGGCCTGACAGGACGATGCTCCCCGCCCCCGCCGCCACCCGCACCGGGCAGGACCT
>NW_010196800.1:0-1315 GCF_000695765.1 Mesitornis unicolor
GATGATCCTTGTGCTCCCTCCCAACCTGTTATGCTGTGATTCTCTGAGTCTATGACTTAGGCACTTTCCAGCTCTCCAGCACAGCTGGAGCAGCCCAAAACCTTCCCAGTAGCATCATACGCCAGGCTGCAATCCCAGTGAGCAGCTGTACTGGGAAGGAAAGCACAGGGAAGTCACAGACTGGGTGATATTCGTTCCTGTGATAGGTTTCAGTCCTCACAGCTTTTTCCAGCAGTCCCGACATCGCGACGCCCAAGGGCGCTGCAGGGGTGGAGGTGGTCAATGCTGCTGCAGCCGTGGGGTTTGGTCTGTTCATGTTTGCCCTTAAATGCTCCCATTTTTGTCAAAACCAGTCCACAAACATGGAAAACACAGGAGCGTGTTCACACTTGCACCCCAGCTGAGCTGTTGCTATGGGATCCAAGCACGCAGGGCTGATTGCACTGCAGCTGTTTTGGCACCAGTGTGTAAACCCAATTTTACCTCATTTCTGGGACTGAGGGACTGAAGCAGATGCTGGAAGGGGATCATTCAGCTTTGAAGTTACCAGGAAAGTCGATGCACGAGTGCCAATTCACAGGAAGGACTCGGCCCCCTCCAACTTCCCCTCTGACTCAGCAGAGCAGCCCGCAAGGCTCTGCCTGAATTCAGGGGAAAAGCTCGCTCCCGGCCACACCTCGGGCACATCCAACCACTCCAAGAGGCAAAGCCATGCCAGATCCTGCCCATGGCGGGGCAAAGGCACAGCAGACCCACATACAGAGGGGCAAAGCCGTGCCAGATCCATGCACAGAGGGACAAAGCCGTGCCAGATCCACGCACAGAGGGACAAAGCTGTGCCAGATCCACGCACAGAGGGGCAAAGCTGTGCCAGATCCAGCCCACAGAGGTGCACGAAGAGGCTGCCCAGGGCTCCCTGCTCACGTCCCTGGTAGACACTGCTCACAGCAGGGCAAGATATCAGCCACCGTCGTCCCTGCCCCGAGTATTCATTAGCTCAGGGGGAAAAAGAGGGACAAAGTGCAGAAAAGAGTCAATCTCACTTTTCTGCAGTCTTTTATGACTTACCACAGGCTGGGGAAGTTGAGAAGAAGTCATGCTCAGCCTGATCCTTGTCCTGTTTGACTGTCCTATGGCATTCAAGAGCTACAGAATAAAGCCAGCTACGGGAAACCATTAACCTGGACAAGGGAGAAGTGGGCCCAGGGGAACCTCATGGAGTTCAACAAGGCCAAGGGCAGGGTCCTGCAGCTGGGTTGGGACAATCCTTGTTATCAGTACAAACTAGGAGATGATGTGATAGAGAGCAGCCCTG
>NW_010196801.1:0-14161 GCF_000695765.1 Mesitornis unicolor
AAGTGGTGTAGCAGCTTGCTAACCGCCTCTTTATGGATTATTTCCACTTGGGAAGGAAGACAGAGGAAAGGGAAGAAGTTTGGTTTATATCTCCCATCTTGGCAGGGATTTGGACTTGGCAATGAAGCTGATATATGCATCTTACTGCTTTTGTATACTATTGTTAAAGTCTTGTTGCACTGACAAGGTTTCCCAAATTAGACAGCCCTGTTTGGGTTGACTCACTCTCAAAGATGGGAAGAGGCTGTGAGGCACATATTGACAATGAGTATTTTGGCCTGACTCATCAAAGGGGCTGGATTATCTTAGCACTACACTCACTTGTTCTTTTCATGAGCTAACTCAAATTGGGCTTGCTATCCCTGTCTATAATATGGGAGATGGGAAAGGTGGTAAGGTTTAGGGGGGATTGGTGTTGGGTTATAATTTTAAATGTTTTCAATCCTATGATACATCTAAAGCAGAAACTTAATTTTGGCGTTTTCTTGAGGATCACTTGTCTCTGATTTTGAATATTGCCACCGGTTTTTCATATATACTGAATGAAGAGCTGTCTGAAGGATCCTTGTTTTGTGAATTAAAATTCTGTGAATCTCATTAAAGGAGTTCACCTTTCATTTAAATGGATTATCAATATGTTAAAGAAGTGCTGTTTGACCATAGTAACTGGGGTAGTAAGCAAGGAGATCTATCCCTGGTAATCTCGTCAGTGAGCTGGAGGACCTTCCATCAATTATGGTGATAAATACTGGTGAATCAAGTTCTTGTGGAACTTGGCTCCAAAGCTCCTGTTGACTCTAGAGGGACCAGGGTTTCACTGATGTTAACAGGTTTGTGTGGCCAGGAGCTTGGTACTGTGGTGTTACCATATTCTTTAAGAAGATTATAGCTTTTTTTTTTGACAAACCCTAAGTTTAGAGTACAAAACAAATATCTTGTACGATATCTTTTTAAAGCCAGCTAACATTAACTTCTGTTTCTGGTGACAGACACATCTTCATTGTTATACAAAGATGAGAAGGCAACTTATCAGATACATAGGCAGGATAGAGATCCCTGTGGTTTTTAAACCTTAAGGTTTTAAAGTCTCACAGGCAACTATCACGCATCCTTTAGATTTTAAAATTTCTTAGAAAAATGCTAGGTATAGTGCTACAGGGACAAAATAATTATCTTAGGTTTTTCATTAATTACATGAAACTTGATTATATTGAGAAACACTTCCTGAACTTGATGCTGAGGTAGTACAGTAAAATCACATTGTTTTAAATATAAGTAATATGTAGAAATATTCTGTTATATTTGCTGATCTAAACCATTGTTAATTATAAAATACCTAACGAGAGATTTTTTTTTTTTTTAATTTTCCAAAGTGAAAAAACAGAGCATGCAGGATATTTCCTGTTAATGAGCACCTAAGGTTAATCCCTAAGGTATCAGCTTCTCTTGGTCACTTACTAATGTCCAGAAAATATCCTCTGCCTGCTTATTACTGCTTCAGTTAATGTCTGGAGCACTCAGTTTAAAGTATCATATTATTCAGTAGTAGACACAGCAAAAACTGATGAAGGAATGCCAATAGCCAACTGTGAGCTATCTAGTACTAGTAAAATGTCATTAATTGCATCTCATTTCAGGGTAGATTTGTCAATTAAAACCTAGTTGTAAAAGGAAAATGAATGTTTATTGAGACCTAAAAATGCATTTCATTTGTTTTGGGGGTTTTGTTTATTTGAGTTTTTGCCCTGAACATCATGGTGGACTGTGTTTTCTAGAATACTTTAGGTAAGAATTCCAAGATCTTTTGATGCCTTTGCTATTTTCTTGTATCTGATAATAAAATGGGTGAAAGTGTGTGCTTTTTGGTAAGCAACACTAACTGTGAGGTTTTTTCATGCCTTCTCAGGAAAAATTAATTCATTAGAAATCCTGCCTAGCAAACTATTGAGGCAAAAATTATACTAGATATGGAAAAGATTACTTATAACCCTGTGCTACTTAAGGAATAATTTTTTAACCTAAGAAAAGCTCATAGAAAATTGTAACATCAATCTATGGTTGTGTAGTATTCAGCGTAAAGTTGTGTGGATCCAGACTGAGGCATACAAGCGCTACAATTTCTAGTGCTATTGGGGGAAAAAGACCATGAAACAAGCATTCAAGAGCAAGGTATTGAGGCCCATATCCTGGAAGGCAAACAGACCCAGCGCATAACTCAGTGTAAGTGTGATTAAGAAGGTTAATGCAAATATTGAGTGTATAATCAAGACAGTTACTAACAGAAGTAGGAAGATGATCTTACCTTTTTGTAGCTTTGGTAGGGGCAAGCACAGATAATGGCAGCGCAGATTTTTAATATTTATGATAATAAGAAAGGCATTACCTTTAAGGAGAGTTTAGAAAACTGGGAATGTAAAGGCCCTTGAAAATGCCACACTGTGTCATCATTTTGTTTATAATAAACTTTATCTTGCTTTTAAGGTTAACTCAGTATATAGAATTAGAAGTTAATAAGTACATCTATATTACAGTAGTGGTATTCTTCACTTTTGATCACATAACCTGTGAGTAATTGTTCAAATCAAAGATTTAAATAATTTCCAGAGGAACTAAGTCAAAATAGCTTGCATCTTGGCTTATCAAAGCACATAATTTAATAAACCCATCTACCTGTTGTGAAACTCAGTACTGTAAATAGAGAATAACTAATAGCTTGTAAATGCAAGCTCTGATGGGGGCTTGTACACATGCTGCGGCCTGAAATGAATTGCTCTCCGTGTTCAGTGTTTCCAAACACTTTATTAGGGTGGGGAAAGAAGAGGTTTTGATGAGGGAGTTCGGAGTGTTGTGGAAGAATTTTTTTTTTTAAATAAAGAACTTCAATGTTTGTAATGGGAGGCTTACAATAGTCTCTTTGTGATAATGTGATTATTCTGTGATCTAAAAACCTCCTTTTCTGCCTTCAAAGCAGCTATGAATTATAGAAGGCTTTGCTGTAAAGCCTCTTTGTCTCAAAAGCTGTAAGTTTGTTGTTTGTTTGTTTTTAAAGAAAGACATTATGTAGTTTACATCCAAAACTTGTTTCTTTCCGTATTTAGTCTCTGGTCTTCCAAACTCAGAGCAATGAGGCAGTCTCATGTATGTAATGACTCCACTGATCTCAGCTGCAGTGGGGTGGGTCTGAGCAGCACCTTCCCTAGGTGTAGATGGAGGCTAGTGCCAATCAGGTCAGTTGAGCAACACCTGCTCCTAATACCTGAAAGGAGAATCAGACCCTAAAACAGTGGTTTGCAGAGGTCATTGGTTTAGTAGACAAAGCTAAATGTAGAATGTAAGAGTTTTAAAAGACCACTGGGAAGCCTGTGAAAATGAGTATTTGTTACCAGCTGTAGAGGTAGGCAGCTCTTCTGTCTATAGATTTGAATGATTTGAGAGTATTTTCTCTCAGTTTTTTTGCATTTCTAAACTTGGGAAGGTTTGTCTTACTGATAACCCAAATAAAATATCTGAAATTAGTCTTAAATTTTTTGTTCCTTGCTTAGCTTCTCTTCTATATTAGAAATAGGGGTTTTTTTTTCCTTTTTCTGCATTGGGGGGAAGGTGGTGGTGTTTGTTGTTTTTTAAGAAATGATTAGCCAAAATGTTTGTGACTCTACTGAGAAATATTAGGAGGCGTAGATAATGTAATCCTGTTTTATCAAGGGAGAGAACAAGAAAACACTCTGTAGTATTTAATTTCTTATGAGATTGGTTTTCTGATACAAAAGCCGAGTTCATTTTAGCTAGAACTCTTACCACATCACAGGTACACTCCTAGCTGAAACCTCCCACCGTGATGCCACAGTGTAGGGTATTCTCTTGGTGTGTGCTGCAAACCAGCAACTTCCTAGGCCTCAGCCCTCAGAGGACCCCACAAGAGGTCTGATTTCTGACACTGCTTCTTTATGACCTGATGATGGTGTAGTATTTGTGGATGGAGAGTTACAGTCTCCTGTGCTGGTACCACTGGAGGTTCCTTGTGTGCCCTAGCATGCACAACATGAAGAGATGAATCTAAAATACTGTGTGATGTTCAAATTTGTTTTAAACTAGTGCAGCTGTATTCTGACTTTAGAAAGCCGAATAATTCAGTATAGCTGTTAGCTCTTACTAATTAAGCTATTATCAGGGTTAGGGCAGTATTTATATTTTGCAGTCATACTAAGTTTGAATAACACTTTCTGAATGAAAACTACAATTGTATGCAACTATAAATTAAAAAAAAAGTTTGAAAACATCAGCTTTCAAAGACTTGAGGTAAATGACAAATTCTTTTCAAGCTTAGTTATTGTATGGGTGGGGGAATAGCTTCTGATTTGCTACAGTGACTGTGGGATTACACAAATAAATAAGTTTGTTGAGTGCCTGAGAGTGTGTGAGGCTGGCTAAAGGAAAGAAACAGTAGGATAAATTCTTAGTTGGTTGTAATTTTACTTACAATTCAGTGCAGTGATAGTACTTTATACTTCCTGAGATTCCTTGGTACCTCCTGGTTGTGTTAACCTTGTTTATATATTGGATGCCTTGTGTTTGCTGCTGTGCTTGCATACAGCCAGTTCTGCTTAGGCTCCTAATTGCTCACTTGTTTTTAAACTGCCTGTGAGCTCCAGGTGTGTGCTGTGGACCCTGCAAAGTGCTGTCAAATATTGTCCAGAAACTCATTATCCCTATCCAAAGAAGTGGTTTCCAAAGATGTATGATGATTGCTTCAGTCTGTTGTACTTAATATCTTTACTGAGGTGTTGAATCAATAAATAGAGAAGAGAGCTCCATAGTATAAAATGAAGTAAAGAGCACTAGTAACATTATTGGCCAAATTTTACTAGATTATCATAAATTTGCTATGTTGTGTACTGTTGATATTTGTCTTTCTGTTTACACTGGCAATGTAAAGTATTGTATTACTGAACTGTACCAGTTAGTCTTGAAAAAGTATCCCAATTTAAAATAAGCTCTCCAATTTGAACAAAAGGGTTCTTATTGCTGTTGGAGCCCCTATGAACTTCCTGGTGCTTATCAGATTACACCCTATCTGCATCCTTAGCTGCTGCAGAGTGGTGTTAATGAGGATTTTAATATTAGCCTAGCAGTCTTTCTGATCTTTTAGTAATGCTCAAAGAAGCACTTTGCTCTGAAAAACTGCCTACAGTTCCTAGCCTGAAAACTCTGATTTGATACTTAGAGCTTTGTATTTCCTGATGCTTACCAGCTTCAACACAATGTAGCAGAATAATAGAATGTGATTCTTTCACAGTCTACCTTGGACTTTTCAAATATGTTATAGTTTGAGTTGAACAGAGTTACAGCTTTGCATTGAGTTCTGATAAGATATATAAAAATCTAGAGGTAGATTTCAGTGCAGTTTTCCACATGCGTGTATTCAACATAAAGCACTTCTATTGGCTTGTAGTCCATAGGACTATCAAACTTAAAAACAATCTCAAAAGTGAGATTTTCAAATATTAGGAAGAGAAGCAGTTCTTCAGAAGGAAGTGATTGCTACCTCTGAACAGTCTTGGACTCTGAATGTGTGTCTGGAACTTATTCTAGAGAGACAAAATAGGCCAACATCCATTTTAGGAAATTAAACTGCCGAATGCTAACCTCAAGGGTATTACTGAAGTGTATTAAAAACCAATCCATTTGGAGCAAATGAAAAGGTTGTTATCTTTATTCTTTAATTATTTGTTTTTGAGACCAAACTGGCAATAAGTGATAGATTTAATGTAGTGCTGTGTAGATATGTGCATTTTTGTGAGACTACTTGTAAGTAGTTATTACTCCAGTGATGGTGTCTGCTTCTGAACAGGGGCATGGAAGAAAGTAGGACTGTTATGGAAGGCTCTTATAGCGACTCTAGTGCCTGATTAACCTCTTGCTTTATTACTGATTCATTATATATAGTCAATATATGTATACTGACTACTATATACAATCAATTATTTATATATTGACTATGTAGCAATGTAGGACTGGAGAGATGGATTGTTGGATCTCCTACCTTAGCTGGAGGCTTAGCTTTTTGTTTTCCGTGTGTAGTTAGGGATCATGGGAGAGGAATTCCAACAGTTTTATGCATACTGTCTTATGATGCTTTGATCAATGAGTGCTGGTGGTCCCACCTAGGCAAAACAGCTTGAGAGAGGTTTCTTGCTTTAATGGGAGAGCTCTCCCTTTCTGCCTTTCCTTTCTGCCTTTCCTTTCTGCCTTTCCTTTCTGCCTTTCCTTTCTGCCTTTCCTTTCTGCCTTTCCTTTCTGCCTTTCCTTTCTGACTTTCCTTTCTGCCTTTCCTTTCTGCCTTTCCTTTCTGCCTTTCCTTTCTGCCTTTCCTTTCTGCCTTTCCTTCTCTGTTTTTTTGTATATCTATTTCTAGTCTTGTATTTGTTTAATCATACTATGAATGGTCTTCCTTTTCTTGAAATTGCCTTACCTTTACTTATATTGTGCTAATTCTTGTTATTAGAAGAATGATTGTATAAAATAAGTGTGTGTGGGAAGTCAGACATACTCATTAAATGGCAAAGGTGACTCCCTTCTTGGGGAGATAGGTGAAAAAGCAAACAAAATGAGACACTGCATCAATTATTTCTTCAGCATGTGTTCTCACTGAGCAGTATCTTCCTAGTGATGTTTGCAACATCTCCACTGTAGTTCATTATCAGTATTCTGTGTGCCTCAGCTGAAACAATATGAACTTTTGTGTGTGCAACAGCATACATAGGTTGAGTGTATACACAGGGTGCATGAACATCCTACTGTGGACTTCCATGTCAACAAATGTAATATCCTGTATATTGTGGATATTTGTGGATCTTATTGGTTTGTACTTAAGTCAGAAACAATTTTCTCAAAATTGAGGCATGGAAAAAGTGAATTTTAAAGTCTCTTGCTGTTTCTCAACAGAATAGGCAAGAAACTTGTCAGAATAGGCAAGAAACTCCATACTGAGATGCTGGAAGGGGAAAAGCCTCAAAAACTGTTATGCTGTGTTAAAGGTGACCTGAGATTCTTCAAAGAAGTGGATTCACCTGATCTAGTCTGCCCTAGATGTTAACTGGGGCTGTGGGCGACCTGTGTTCAAGTGCCTACTTTGTCTTTTGCCCCAGGCTGCCTTGGGAACGTGTGCCATAGGTTTTATTTTTGGCAGCATGCCCCCCACATAGCAGCACTGCCTGGAGCCCAGGCTTGAACCTGTCTCCTGAGTCCTGCCTGGAGTCAGGCATTTCTGCTGACTTAGTAAGTGCTCTCTTCATTGTAAGTATCTACCTCATACTGCTGAAGTAGATGCTTGTGTTGAAAAGCTGCTTTTTTCTGTCATATCAGTGCTTTCCTTTGGAAGAGAACCTTTTTGTCAAAAGAGAAAACAAGCAAAACCTTCAGGTGAACCCTGGTCTACTTCTACTTACTTGACATACAAACCCTGAAAAGTGGTTTTATTGCTTCCATTCTTCTCCCCTCTCAGCTGTTTTCAGTAGCTTTTTTGTCCCAGGAGTCTGAATAATTTCTTATTTAGCATAAATAGAAACAATGCAGTAAAAAGAAGACTAATTCTAGAATCTTTTAAAGATTACATGTGGCTAGAGTTATTTGTGGTGGTGGAAAAAGGGATTATTTTTCCAATAGTTAGCATCAACAGCTTTTTCTGCTTTATAGGGCAGCTAAACAGGTAGGAAGTATTTCTTATTTCACAGAATATAGGGATTTCAGGGAAGTACTGCAGTGATCTAGCAATGTGGTTTTGCTCCATTTCTTTTTAACACAAGGATCTTTGTTCCAAAGAAAGATACGGATCATATCCCCTGAATATTGGAGTATGTATATGACTGCCTAGAGCAGAATGGCATCATTGACTAGAAGTCAATTAAATCCCCTTTATATTTAACGTACAACAGCTAGAATTTGAATTTAGATCCTCTGATATCTGTATCAGAGCAGATGATGCAGATAAGATGGGCAGCATCTGGTTTCCTAGGTCCTAAGAGGACATATCACTGCATCAATGTAGCACATCACATGCCAAAAATCCCCAGTACGCTGTTGAAGATAAACCTGTGTGGAAAATCTCTGTTACAAATACAGGACAACTTCAAGTCTATTTCTAGTAGAATATTGAAATGTTGGTTTTGGTTTTAATTTGTGTAAACTTCTTCCATGTTTCTTCATCAAAATAAGAACAACCTGAAGAGTCTCTACAGGGCCTGGGTATCTTCAGGCACAGATTCAGCTCAGATCCCTAAGTTTGGGTTACACTTAGGAAAAGAATAGTAGCACTAAAACAAAACAGTACAGAGTTAAAATGATGACTCTTACAGATGATATAGGGAATTAGGGAATTCTGACCAATCCTACTGGTCTTCCTCTGTTACCTTTTAATCCACAAACAAGTCAATATTTTAAAAAGATGCAATTTTCTTCTTTAAAATATGGCCAATTCTTAGAGCCACCCAAGTAATTTTTGTTTTGTAAATATAGGAGGCAAGTCTCCAGAGTGGCAATAGTTTCTAACAGTCATGGGTAAGCAAGGAGTTATCCAATTATGCTCTGCTAAAGAATGAATCTAAGGAAAGTTTTGCTGGTTTCATAATAAAGCTGCTAGGTTGTGGATTTGATGAAATAAGATCAACTGGTAAAATGGGTCAAATTGCCATGGAAGACCAAAGTGTGGCACCCTACTAAAGACCTGAAAAAGACCCAACACAAACAGTGCTAAAGTTTCTGGCCCTGGTGGCGCCAGGACTGCCTCCCCCCTCACAGCTCATGTCTGGTCCACACAGTGGGGGTCACAGGCGGGAAAGTTGGGGTCCTCAGCCAATAGGGGCTGACACGACCATGTATTGACCACAGATCAGATTTGACCAGGGTATAAATGGGGCCCCGTCGGAGGACTCATTTGAGTCGGTCCTCCTCGGAGCAACAGGTCTGCAGTCGGGACCTCTCCCCTTGAGTTGGGACGCCACTTAAGGTAACATGTCTGGTCCACACAGTGGGGGTCACAGGCGGGAAAGTTGGGGTCCTCAGCCAATAGGGGCTGACACGACCATGTATTGACCACAGATCAGATTTGACCAGGGTATAAATGGGGCCCCGTCGGAGGACTCATTTGAGTCGGTCCTCCTCGGAGCAACAGGTCTGCAGTCGGGACCTCTCCCCTTGAGTTGGGACACCACTTAAGGTAACTTCTCAAGATTGAGAGCCCTCCCTTTTTTGGTGAGTGACTGAGTGCACATTTTGGATCATTTGGCCAAATCTTAAGAATTCTTAATTCAGCTGTGTCTGGTAATCTTCCCAACCAGCATATCGAACCTGTGTTTGTTAAATGTCAGTGGGATGTTGTCTTGGTGTATATGAAGTTTTGTCTGCTTCATTTCAGTTGCAGATTAAAGCTTGTTTGAGTTCACTATTTGTGTGCGTGTAGCCATTCTGGTGCGATTCCATGACACAAAGTTATGTGATCCATCCTGATTTAAACTGAATTGGAATAAAGACATGAAGAAAATGTGGCATTATCAGTCACTTTCATTTTGTATGAAAGAGAGTTTACTGTGATGAAATCTGGAAAGGTGTGTCAATACCTTAACTTTTGTTTTTAATTATTAAAAATAATACTTTTACATCTATAAATATTTAATGGATATAATTTATTGCTGTATTTCTGTACTATGGTAAAATACATGGCATTTGCTTTAGCTTAAGGTTTCTGTAACTGCCATTCACTTTCTTGTCTGTTTTTCATACCTACCAACTTTTGTAGGTGGTGAGTTGTATTCTTAAATTGCGTGGTTTCTCTTCCACTGAGGCAACAGCTAGAGGAGCCTAAACCTCTCAATCAAGCCTTTATATTGAACAATGGATCACAAATGTGCTCCACACATGATGGATAGGTAGCTCCTCTGTGTGTGTGAAAGAGTTAAAGCTTCCTAGCCATTTCTACTGTTAGAGTGGCTCTGTCTGGAGTACAGACAAGTGGGCTACTTGCATGAAAGGCTGGCTAGTCTACCTGAGCAGACCTCTGAGGGCAGCTATTGACTCTCTAATCCTCTCTGATGTTGGTAGTGCTCATGTGAACAACCTCACTGACCTTTTCTTAGTTATTCTAAAGAGTACTAAGAGGCATTAAGGAGAGAAGGACTACCCTATTCACTTCAAAGAACCCAATGTGTGGTTTGAGATATTTAAGACGGAAGGAAGATTGTGGGTAGTAGAGTATTAGATAAATTAGCAACCTGACCTACCTGGGCAGAAGTATTTTCATGTATCTTTTTTGAAATTGGGAAGTGTCACAGAGAAAACACCTGCAGCATGAAGGAGAGAAGGAAATGTGTGCCATGCATGCAGTCAGCATGCCTGGGTAGCTACTTGGCCACCAGAATCAAACAAAGGTGAAGTGTGTGTACATGGAAAAGTTTTTGAAACTTGAGTGAGCAGAATAAAAGGCTACTTTCTGTTTCTGTTCTTCTTCAAGGTGCACCCAGCCACTGGGATCGGATCGCAAGACATTTGTATATAAGTACAGTTTTAAAAGATGGGCACTGTGAACTTTTTGGAATGTCACGTATATTTATAGACATATGAATGTATGAAATAGTGGTGTTCAAGTCTTTGGTCATAGTTGTAACTACTTACTTTCTCTTAACTGAGGTGTAAGGCAGTAAATGTTTCTGCTCTGGACTGTCATGTGTGGTTAGACAATTTATCCCTGAAGTTATTTTAATGGACAGTCACTGGATATGCTTATTGGTTTCTTACTGTACAAGATAGAACTGTATCAGTGCGGAACTGTATGATTTTAAGTGACTGCCTTTCCCCTTCGCTCTGCAGAACCTGTCTCTGTGTGAGGACTGGGCAGAACTGTCCCCTGTACAAGGGTATCTGGAGCCTGTAGCCTCATGCATAAGACTTTTTTTCCTCCCCTCTCCTTGCGAGAAAATACCATTTTACTTGGACAAAATCCTTTGGATCTGACATCAACTTTTTACTTGCATAATCTGAAATGTTAATCTTTTCAAAATCCATAACTATGTGGAAGTCTTGTCTGTGTACCCCAGAATGCTACTGCAGATTAGCAAAGGGACAGCAAAGTCATTATTTTAGGAGTCTTGTGCATAGGGGAGCTTCCTTGACGTTTGTATGTGTCACTGCCCAATTGCTGCACCTTGTCAATCAAGTTCAGTGAAGCCACTGGTTCGATCACAGGGGAGTTATGGCATGAAAGGCCTATTGGAGCATTCCACGGGGAGCTCCTGGGCTTCATTTGTGCTCTGCAGCTGCAACATGGAGAGTATCTAAAGAAGTCCTGAGGTTGGCAGCTGGAACACTGTTTTTTCCCCTGTTTAAATGGTATAGACCTTTTGAAAAGTTGAATAGTATTCAATCACTTTCACCTGTTTTTTTTAATTGCATCTAACCAAGAGGTAACCAGTCTGTGATGAAAAGAACATTATAGATGGAGTGCTTAACATTTATACTTTCAATGTTAATATAGAAGAAAGAACCTGTATGTAGCTTTAGTTGGTCATACACTATTTGCTTAGGAAACACAAGGTTTGTGACTGTTTTGTAATAGTTACAAGGTTCTTCATTAGTAATTGTGTCTTTAAAATCATATGCAAAATTGTTATATGAACATCATGAAGCCATCATATGCACTTGTACGGTTCTCAGTTTTAAGCAAAGACTGACGATTCATAAGTTTACCTAAACTCCAGAGGGAGCTTCTTTACTCTTCATACTTTTACTTTTTATGCATTGATTTAAATACCTTATGTCCTCATAGTAATACTGTGATTTAACTCTAAAATAACTTTACATTAAAAGCATCCAGGCAGGGCATTTGTTTGCTTTCATGTATCATTTATGCTTATCCAGAATGCAAGGAGCCCTGCGCTTTAACACGAAGTGTGTAAGTCAGTGTTTCAACTGACCAGGGGATGGGGGTGTTGCATGAATGATTATGTCAGATCTCATGATGTCCTTCTTATTTGACATAAACTTGGGGAAGCAAGCCTTGACAAAGGTCCCTGCATCTTGCAAGACTGGCAGCATCAAGTTAAATAAGAAAGAGTAGGTGCTAAGTCTTTAATGTGAAGGGCCTCATTTTTCTTTGAAGATAAATATACCTAAGGACTGTTATCTCAACCATTATAGTAAATCCTTGTTGATTTATGGGGGGAGGGAAAGGAAGAATGAATAAGTGTGCGAGATCCCAGTATCCCTCAATATAAGGAATTTTTGAGATGTTAGTCTTAAAGTTATTCCAATTGCTATTTAAATAACCTCTTGGATACTTTTTTTTTCTCCTCTAATTATTTAAAAAGTGAGAAGTCATTACACTGATAAAACAAAACACTCTTAAGCATCTGGTGAATCTCCAGTTGTGGAACACTTACTTATTTGAAGTGAAACATAAAACTATACAAATTAAACGCTGTACAAATCAATGTTATTTTTGTTAGGTTTTTTGCAATCTTTTTCCTTTCTTGACTGTAAGTAGATTTTTACTTACCAAGGATATTATTAGAATTCAACTTAGATCTGTAGTGCTAAAGAGAGATCTGATTGGGTAAGCTAAAAAAGGTGCAAAAGTGGATAGCTCTGGGTTCATGCTAAAGTTCATAAGAATATTGAGTGATTCCTTCTTATGTTGACTTCAGCTAGTACAGAAATCAGATGGAAATTTGTTAGGAACTGTCAATCTTTTTATTTTCTTTTATTTTCTTTTCTTTTTCTTTTTTCTTCTGTTTTCTGTTTTCTTTTTTTCTGTTTTCTTTTTTCTGTTTTCTGTTTTTTTTCTTTTTTCTCTTTCTCTTTTTCTTTCTCTTTTTCTTTCTCTTTTTCTCCCTCTTTTCTTTCTTTTTTCTTTCTTTTTCTTTTTTTTCCCTGTCCACAAAAGGATTGGCAAATGTCCTAAGGGCTTTTGGATGCTACTTAAACCAAAAATCGCAAGTATATGTTTTGTATGGGAAGCTGCAGCAGACATTCTTCTGAATGTGTTAGTGTTCATTTATACAGCCAAAACAGACAGATTCTAGGGGCTTTGTTCTACAGGCCTTGTTCTCTGTTCAGCTCCTACGTACCTTGAATTTAGGGAAGGGTCTTCAATGATACTTTCTACTCCAAAGGTTCCCCCTCTGCTTTGCTTTTATATTTATTTTGACAAGTCCCAGTAAAAGTTCGTTAGTGTCAACCACACTAGGGGCTCAGTCCTCGCTCCCCAGAACACTTCCACAGAGTACAGAACTGCTGACTAGTGTACATGGAAATTTATTTATGAGAAAGTCCTCATGTTTAGTTTAGTTGTTTTTTTTTTAAAAGCCATTGATAAACTTACAGTAAAAGATGGTATAAACCTTGTACTAAACCACAGGAATGTACTTGGTCTTGCACTTTTTATTTTCAAATATGTGTTGATACAATGAAAGATATCAGAACACAAGCAAAACACTGAAGAATGAAAAGCCCAATCCTATTTTGTGGTAGTTAGGAGTGGGTAAGCAATGGGACAGGCACAATGGGACTCAGTAAGTTGCTGATCTCTTCCTGAAGAGTTTGAAAAAATTAAACAGCAAACGAAGCTTTAAGCAACTTGACTCTTTAATAAAACAGTAAACTGTACAAAATATTAAAAAGCACAGTAGTAATTCCAGCAGTGACCTTGTAATTTTTATTTTATTTTAAATCCAGTAGCATTTTAATCTGCTGTCTTCAGCCAAGAACCTGAGCAACGACTGAGCCTCTGCAAGTGAAACTGAACCGGAATGGTCCCTGCAACACGGAAACTGCCCAGGCTGTCTGCAATTTTCTGGCTGTGAGAAATTGCTTAGCAAACATCCTAAAGTGAGCGTAGTTTTGCCAATTTCCCTCCTTAATGTGAGCGCATAGCATGAACTGTATGCCAAGTTTGGGGGTGAAGGAAGGAAAATTTTTCTGTGTGTATGAAGAGATGAAATACCAACAGCCCCTTTTAGGGCATGAAGGGACGCTTACGTTGACTTTGAAATCCCTCACGTTGCTCCTCTCCACACTGAATGTGCTTGCATTTGAGGTTTTCAGACGCGTAGCTGCCGGGACAAGCCCCGTCCCCGCCCCCGCCCGAGGAGGTTCGGCCGAACCCGGCCCGGCTGCC
>NW_010196802.1:0-1101 GCF_000695765.1 Mesitornis unicolor
GGTCCCTTCCAATCCCTAACGTTCTGTGTAAACTGATTCATAACCATTTTCAGTGTCCTATCTGAAGAGTCACTTATTTTGTAAAAACTAAAATATAAAAGCTAATAACTGCAATAAAGTTACCTGTTTATGTGAAGTGCCTGGTGCCATGATAGAGGGATGCTAATGAGGCACCATGAAAATGCGAAACCAAGAAATTCTGAAAAAAAAAAAAATACAAGAAAAACATTTCCTGGTCATTGAGCTGAGAATTTTCAGAATTAGCGTTTGATAATGGAAGTCTAAAGGAATGAACTTAAACATTTAATGAGTGAAGTGCACCTAGAAATTATGCAAAGGGGAGTTTTATACAGTAAGACCCAACTAAGAACTTGATACTTGGGCTGTTATCTAAAACTCATCTGTGTTGTTAAGTAATAAATTATTTAAACCATTAGGCTCCAGCTTTTAAGCAGCTGGACCTTAAAATGCAAGTTAATTCAGCCTCAGCAGAAATAGGAAAATCTTCTGATACTTTTAATTCATCTTTTACATATTTTGTTTGTTTTGTAATCATTCCTTTAATTTGCTTGTTGGCTGGTGAGTGTTGTGAATTTGAAATGCATCACAGTACCTCTCTGATCTTAGTGTCTATAAATGTAGAATGGCCTTGATTGAGAACAGATTCATTAGTATATTCTTTCCCCCTTGCAACTTGCCTTTTTCAAATACAAATATAAAGGAAAAAAGTCAAGAGAAGCTTTTTTTTTTCTTCTGAAGTTGCCAACAGCCATGTACTAACCCTTCCAAACACAACCCTTCTTTGAGAAGCTTCAACTTGACAAACTGCTGTAGTCATGGTTTGAAATTATAGGCTTTCCCAATGGAAGTACTCGCACAACCTTATCTTCACAAGCAGAAGCAAATTTTGAACTAGCTATGATATTTCTTTTTTTCTAGGTCTTGATAGTTCTCAGATTACAGTAGCTAAAACATATGTGAAAAAAACCCAATAAACAAAGACCAAAATTCACAGAATCACAGAATTACTCGGTTGGAAAAGACCTCTTGAGATCATCATGTCCAACCGGTTCTGTTTACCCACTAAACCATATCCTTAAG
>NW_010196803.1:0-1224 GCF_000695765.1 Mesitornis unicolor
AATAATATTGGCCCCAGTACTGACCCTTGGGTACTCCACTAGTTACAAAATCTCTGATAACGGTGCATGGAATCTGCAAGCGTTGCTTAAACAAATTGTTTGCTGAAACCTTGCAGTTGAGTCACTTTTAGCCACAGTACTAGGTCTGACTGTGATGGAGTTAACCTTCTTAGTAACCTATATAGTGCTATGTTTTGGATTTGTAACTGAAACATTGTTGATAACACACCAAAGTTTTGGCTGTGACTGAACTGTGCTTGTAGTGTCAAGGCTTTCACTTTTTCTCCCTCTGCCCCTGCCTCTGCAGTGAATAGACTGAGCATAGGCAAGAATCTGGGAGGGGACACAGTTGAGAAAGCTGACCCAAACTTGCCAAAGGGATATTCAGTTGCAGATGATGCTATGCTCAGCAATAAAAACTTGGATGTGGGGGAGTGGGTATGGTATGTCCAAGGTAGTCATGTCTGCTTGTGAAAGGGTGGTGAGTGGTTATCTTTTTATCATTTGCAGGTTTTTAACCTCTTTCCTTCAGTTACTAAACTGTCTTTATTTCAACCCATCTTTTTATTTTTTCTCTTTTTCTATTCTCTTTCCATCACTCTTTCTTAGGAAGAGCATACTAGTAAGTTAGAAATATAGGAAACTAAATCAGTCATCTACTTTCCTAAATGCTCTAACTTTCCACATGCAAAACAAGATGTCCAGTTAAGAGGGGATGAAATATTTGGTCTTATAAAATAAAAAGAAAATTAAAGCCAAGTATAATTCCACTAAAATCAGTCATAGGTACACACTTTATGACATTTAAAACTGAACAGTAATAAGGATGTAAAATCCATCCCATACGGCCACTGCAATTTTTGTGAGTTATGTAAATTCTAGATAGTTTAGATGCTAATAAATAAACAAATTAACAGTTGTTAATTTCATACCATTTCTGCAAAATACATAGAGCACTCAGTTTGGTTCCTTGCATGCAGTTCAGTCATTGCTGTGTAATACTCTGTAGTCCTTTGATGCTCATATAAAATGAAAATATATGCTCAAAGGTAGCCTTGATGCACAACTAATTAGTAGAGTAAAGCATTTTGCTTTCAGTTTATCGTTGTAAGTAAATTGTTATATGAAACCTATTTTTCATTTACCTTACCAAAATTCTGCAGGTTTTCCTGAAAAGAAAATTTTCTCCCAAATTAATTTTAGGTATGTCACGAGTGTAGAGAA
>NW_010196803.1:1255-2499 GCF_000695765.1 Mesitornis unicolor
TTATCCTACAGTGAAGACCAAGGGCTTAAAATTTGTGTTCATATTAAAGTAATGTGTTCTGAGTGATATATTCAGCATAAGTTTGTGTTCCATGGCTTCCTCACTTAAGAAAACAGAGACACCACATAAAAAGCAATACTGTCATAACCTGCTTTTAAATCTGCAGAGGGAATTGGTCTCTCACTGCTTCCTCTTGTCTACTTCTCAGGGAGCAACTCCAGCTCTGAAGGAGAGGAAAGAGGCAGTTTTCAGGACAGATTCCAGATGTGTTTGTGAAGCAGAAGAAAGGAAGGAACGCAGCTCCACTCTTCTCACCATGGTGATGAATGGGAAGGCAGTAAATACAGGGTGTAAATTAAAGCTGTCATGCCTGATCCATGAGCAGTGCACTCATACTGTACATACGTACCAGTGTTACACAGACTCATTTTCAGAATGAAAATTGGCTGCTAAAATTATCTAATTCAATGCAGTAACCAAATCACTGAGATAAGAACTAGCTATGTGTGTAATTCTTTATCCATTTTAATTAGTTCTATTAAACTCAGAAATTTTCTTTTACTAGCAAAAGGTGAAAACAGAGACTTCTGATGTAGTCAGTAAAGCTCAGTTCTTTGACCCCAACAGTTGACATGAAACCAAAATCTGAGTTGCCATATATAAGGAGTTGTTGTTTGGGCTCAGTCTGTTTTGGAAAGCAACAATCTGTAGGAACAAAGCTTCACCTGATATTGACAGGCCTTTCACACCTCTCATACCTGATAGTTCTTTATGGTAGATGCTAAGATAGTAGCATGATGCAGACTACCATTAAGCTCTAATTCTGGCATAAATCTGAGTTATTACAGCCAAACCTTTGCAGTCCAGAAATAAAAATGTAAAGTTCCTTTAAAACTGTCTTACTGTCTTATAGCAGATCACCTACTAGTTCCCTGTCATCAGCTGTTTTAGCCTTAGTAAGTCAGACTTTATGTGACAGTAAACACTCTGACAGTGTCTTAAATGACAGTGTTCATACATCCATCAGTCTCTGTGTTCACTGCTGATATTCTGAACACTTCTGCCATCCTTCAAGAAATTCAGGCCTGTTAGCCTTATTTCATGTACTAATTTTCTGTAATACTTCACTATGTGGTACAACTCTCTGTGGCAAAGCAGCAATAACAATTGTAACAGTAATCCTTTCTGATTATTCTCTGTGTATGTATCACACAGAATCACAGAATCACAGACGTTAGGGATTG
>NW_010196804.1:0-5191 GCF_000695765.1 Mesitornis unicolor
TTCTGTGATTCTGTGTGATTCTGTGACTGCCGTCCTCACATCACTGGAAATATGGAAAGCAAATATGTGCAGTGTCGGTACGCACAAACCTCCACAGCACCCAAACCAGGGGATTTGGTGCTTGACCAGAAAAAAAGTGAAAGATACAAAAAGGATGATATTAATGCAAAAGGATTAAATAAACCACCGTAATTTTACATTTCCTGCTTCCAGAAGGATTTTGTTTGGATTATCTGTGGGATATGCCTGCAGGTCTCAAACATCAAGGTCTGATTCCCGTATTGCTTTAAGAAACGGATGCGCCAGATAAGCTTATTCTTACCCATAGAGTTTAGTTATTTTCCAAACACACTGTGCTTTTCAACAGCTGTCAGGTCCATGCTCTATTTGGGATAAATGCTGAGCACAGCAGCCCCCTGAGAATCTATTTTCAGACATGACTTCATTCATTTGGGCTACATGCAGAAAAACCTACCAGTCCTTTAAAATGCTAAAGGAGGAAATTGGAGCAGATGAGACCATTTCAGAACACCAAAAATGGGTCACATATGCTACACACCGAGTTCCCTTCAGATGCATCATCACAGAAATCCAGCAATTTCCAGCTTTTAGAAATTCAAGGTGAGCACAGCATAATGGAATAAATCCAGTATTTTAATGCACTGTTCTGAGAAGGTAAGAGAGGACATATATTGGAATTATTCTTCAGCCAAATCAGTTCCTTGATGCAGTTTAGAAAGTAGCCCCCAAAAAAGCACAGCTGTCACAGCTGGAGAGCAGGTAAGGAATGGCACTGTCCTGAACCAGTGTGCTTTGCAGAAACAGTTCTGAGAGGATGGCTTTCTTCTCTGGCTGTGAATTTGGGAAGAATGTGTCACTCTGTAAGGACTGGACAGTATCTGAGTTAACCTCCTCTGTGTCAGAGAAAGGAGAGATGAATGCAATAATCCCTGAGGTGAACAGAGCAGAGTACATTATCCAGTGCTGTTGCTGTGCTTAACAAAAACTCTTTTAGTGAAGCAAACAAAACCAGAATAGTTGATAAGTAGGCAGCAAAATTAATGGCTGCAAGGTCAGCTGAGTTTATGCTTTAGCTTTGGGTGTAGGTTCACAATGCAGTTCCATATGGAAAACAAAGTTATTTTCATACACGTGTGATCACCCCTCTGGCTGTGGCATGATTTTAACTAAAATCCATATAGTACTAGCATATAGATAGTGAACTGAAAAAGATGCAAGAGACTGCACTGATGCTTCAACTCCACCGTAAAAATCAAATTCAAGGTAAACACTGACATTTTGCCGAAGGCACAATATCCTTTTTGGACTAATACAAAAAGAGGAAAACATACACACCCCACACTATAGCGGAATATACACCACTGGTACTACTGAAAAAAAAAATCATGCAGAAGCATCTGGAAACAACAACAAAGAAATGAGACTCCATTTCTGAAAGGCAGCTGGACTGATTGCTGTCTGACATTCTGTAACCATCTGAAATACACAATTTTAAAATATCAGGTATCTCTTAAATGTATCTCTGAAGATTTACTCTGACAGACCAATGCTATCAAAGCAAAGAGCAGAAAGGGTGTATCAAAGTCTGTGTTGAGGACATTTGTTTTGTTACAGAGAGATTACCTGTGTGCACTGTAATTCCACACAGCACACAATGGTCGATGTTACTTTAATGAACATGATTTGTACAATGCAGAGATCAGCTCTAATCATCACCACTGAGGTGACATGCATTTTAATCACAAATACTGTTTTTTGTGGGACTCTTAGAGGATTCTCACCAGTCAGTATTTCTTTTTGATAAAACTGTTACTGTGGGAATGTGATAGTGATCGCTGTACTGAAAGACACATTTCTGTCTGAGGGTTTTTAAGAATCCTGTTAAACAAGATGTCAGCTACCACAGTAACCAATTCACTTAGCCCTAAGAAATACTGGAATGTCCTAATATTAACACTAGATGACAGCAAAAATGGTCCTATTTGGTCTGTTCATACATAATGTATTAATCTCAGGGGAGCTTTTCCACAGGTTTTGCAAGCTAAAAAACTGTTATCAAGAGCCTTTGAATTACATTAGAAGGACTTTATAAACTATAAGGCTGTAAGAGCTTGTAATCTTTTCAGCAGAGCCATGCCAAGAGAGAGCCGTAACTCAGAGGGATGGGAAATTTTCAATGCAGTGGAGAAGTCCGACTCGCAGAAACCATCTCCGTGCATTCCCAAGGGTTTAGGCAGGCGTAGCAAGTGTCATTGGAGCTTTCTGGTTGTGTTCTTGACCCACCTGAGGTTGCTCCCTGCCTGTGCTGTCTTACAGAAATTTCCCCTTCTGCACATTACGGATTCTTTTAGGATTTCGACACCTAAAGGAAGACACGGCACAAAATAACCAATGAAAAAAACCTAGTTTTGTTTTGTTATAAGATAGTCATACTAACGACTTTGGGACATTAGGATATTAGCACAGAAAATTACAAATAAAACTTTGCCAAAGAGCAGAACTCATCACCTACTTTGGAGATTCTACCTTTCAATCCAATATAAATGTGTTTTGGAGTCTATACTTCACACAAGTAAGTGACAACAAAATAGACAAAACAAATCCTGCTGGGAAACACCACTGCCCTCATTTAAAATTTCCAACTTGGTCCAGCTTAGATATTTAGAGAAAAAGCGAGATAACGCAAAGATAATCCATGTATTTCTATAATATTTATCAGTGCTTCTGTGTTTTAGAAAGAAATCTGGTAAGAAACATACCTTGTAAGTTTAAAAGATAACAGCATTGGTATTTCTATTATCAGAACTTTTCCTTTTGGGTTATGGAGCCATTGTTCCTCTGATTTTGATGTCTTATGTTCCCAGCAGCTTCTAAATGAGGGTTCAGACAAGCATAGTGTAGCAAAATGGGAGATTTAGACACTTAAATCTTGAATTGTTTTGACAGAAATCAGTGGCCCAATTTACTTTTGGGGAGGTAACTATGACATACTTAAAGTGAGTATGAAGCTTCAGCAATGGTTTTGCTGCATGCAGTGTTCTGCTCAAAGCTACAGTTTGCCAGCGCCAGCATTTATACAAAAGCAAAGTGCTCATTTGTTTTGTCAAGAAAATCTTTCATCATTTCGCTGCCTAAAACAGTGTCATATTGCATCTTAATGGAAACGGATGGTCACCAGGCAGACTTTGTTTCAAAATGACCGCATCCTTCCCATGTAAACCCAAACCAAGAACAAAAAGTTGGACTTAACTGCATTTCACCACAACACAAACCAAATTTACCCAGATGAGTGGAAGGAAGAAATCTGTGCAAGAACTGAGTCAATGATTACATCCAAACCTTGAAACAATCTTAACCTTTCTCATGGTTTCCAACTACTTTATACAACTCCATGTTCTTTAATAAGAATATTCTTATAACTGATCAAATAGTGATGTTACCTACTACGCATTTAACGTGTTATACAAAGGAACCAAGGCTGATCTCTGCTCTCGTTGCAGTGCTATCCTCAGTACAGATTTCCGAATCCCATCTTGCAACTAAACAGCATTTTCCACCCATGGAAGTCAGAAACTGCTGAAGCAGTTTCAGAAGAGGTTAATATAACCCAGAGAGGCAGGGCATAAGAACAGAGACATTAGAAGGAAGAGATATCCATGAGTTACTCATGTAACATACTCATAAAAAAGAAATGAATTGGTGAAAGCCGCACAATTTCACAAGTCCAGTGAAATATATGCAAGCATCTTTAGGTGCTTAAAGATCCTGAAATAACAATCCACTCAAAACATCTCTAATTATCTCCATAATTTCCATAGAGAAAATTATTTCATTAAATAAGTCAATTCCTTATTATTTTCTAAAAAACTTTGACTTAGTTTGGAGGTTTTTTTCCCTCCCATTTTAAGACAGCCACAGAAATATTTAGAGATGAAGAAAATACAGCTCAAATAATATTATAACCTGATGAGGTGCGGGAGCCACCACCAACTGCTCAACAGTGTTAAAAGCATCAGTGAGTGACAATGCCTGAAGTGAGTGTTTAGGAAGAGGAAAGCAGTGTGTGCTGCTTAACTGCAGTGAGACACATGCCATCCCATTGGCCCCATGCTCCCACCAGCACCAGCAGGATGCCCACAGCTGGTACATGACCTATGCCATAACTCCTGACCACAGGCAGGTACCACCGCCCCCGTGATGAGGAACAGGGTGGGGACGAAGGGGAAGGCTGGGTCATGCCTCTGTCGCGATCAGTACTCACAGGTGTTTCTGCTGGTACTCAGAGCTCCTGCGTTTCACCTGAGTGGCTGATGTGTTGGGGAATCCCTGCCATAGGCGCATTTCCCAGCTGAGCAGGAAGTTCTCATGAGCAGAAGCCTGGCTCCTATGGTTGCCTGTGGATAATATGACATTGGTGGTATCATATGCTATGCCCAATACGCTTTCAGCCATGAAAATGCACTCTCAGTTTGGTCTTGGAAATTTATTATGAGCTCAAACAGCTGAGTCCCACTGCACTGAAATGTTTTAGCAATCTCTCTTCTATCAGAACAAACTGTGATTTTTTGATCATATAAATTGAACTTAATTTCCAGCTAGCATTTCCTCATCGCACGAACCTCCTATCTTTTCTTGCAAGCAAAGAATCTAAGTAATTGGGAGAGAAGTAAGTGGGGAGAATAACTTTAATTAAGTTTTTGAAAGATACACATTTGGTTAAATAAAGTTTCCTCAAAACATGTTATAAGTATTAAGGGAAAAGCAATGTCCCAAGAGACAAGGAGTGCTACAGCCACCCCAGGCCGTCAGGACAAGGTAACCAAAGCTGCCTCACATCAGCAAACCCTCAACACTTTCAACCAAAACACCACTGCAAATCCCCCAAATTTCTGTGGGCTCCCACGTGCCATTACCACAAACTGGTGATTGACCCTTAAAATAAAGCTGTAGGGGCCGCTTTTGGTGGCTTTTCAAACTGGTGTGTGTCGAGGAAAGAGAGCTGGAAAGACTTACAGAAATTAAACCAATACAAGAACGCTTTTAAGAAATATAGCTAGACTTGAATTATTTTAAAGAGAACAACATAAACACACACCAGCAACTGTACCACTTATATGGGAGCTGAAGTTTGGTTTTTTTTCCAGATTATATTTTTTTCCCAAAAATATCA
>NW_010196805.1:0-3370 GCF_000695765.1 Mesitornis unicolor
CCCTGCCCAACTCTCCAGCCTGTATTTATTCCAGGAAATAAAGAATTACTTTAGCTCTTGGCCACAAAATTGAGATAAATTGTAACCTGGGTGGGCTTTTTTTGCACTATACTCATAAAATGAATATACTGTGCTAGACACACTAGAAGTTTGATCAACAGATTTTTTCCTTTCCATCTCCTGTACCTTAAAACAAGAGGTTGTGGTCCTATTTTGCAGATGAAATTTCAAGTTTGTGTGCCAAACGTACTGACGAATCAGGCTGTGGCAATGTGATTTTATTGGTAAATACTTTACTGCATGAGCTTTCACAACGTTCTTTTAAACTGGATACGTGGACATATATTTTCCAAGGCTTAACGAGGATTGCTACATCATTAAGACCTCAACGTCTTTAGTAAATAAAACCAGCCAGGGATTTCCAAATTGTAGGAGGAAAAACTATCCGAGCAACCGCAATCTTGGTAGTAAATATTTCACAATCGACTTCCTTTATTTTCACAAAGGAAATATTTACTACAAGATAGCAAAGCCTTAAAAACAGGTTAAGAAAGGAAATGTTGGCTGGGTTAGGTATAGCAAGACATCTATGGTAGAGATGGTGTCGCTACAGCAATCTGAATTTCTAATCTCTGCTGCTTGACTTGAGATTCAACTCTTAGTATATATTAAATGCAGTAATGGTAGCTCTATAATGAAAAGGAAAAAAAAAAAGGGATTTAAGGGTCAAAAATGATGACAAGAGAAGCGAAACCCAAGCGATTTTACAACGCGCGTTACGTACAGTAATGTCCAGGGTGCATAGGTGGGTGATGCTGAAGGTGGCCGTTCTGGTGGTGAGGTATGGTAGGCGTGTAGGCTGCCGTCCGACTTCCAGTCCAAGTTGTTGTACTGTCTAGAAACAGAAAGGAGCAGGTTGGTTTTTAAGGCACTTTCGCCTCATCTCGCCTCTAAGCCTCTATTTTCTCCTGAATATTCGGAAACTGGTTTTAGAAAGCTAAGTAGAGGGCACGTATGTATATACTCACTGTGATGGTAAGTAGCTGGCTGAGCTGTAAACCCATTCTGCTGAGCTCCTGGCTGAGGCCCTGAAGCAATCTGTAAGAGTCCATCACTATGGCTACCTGTCAATATACTGGTCGCTTGACCTGGTAAAAAAACACACTACCTATTCGTGAACGTTCCAAAACTCGAAGGAAAAAGAGCTCAGCACTACTGGGGAGGAATATAAACCCAACTAAGGGTACTGCAATACACAGCTCCTACACGTTTGCTTGCGGGATATTGTTGGTTTTTCCACCCACCAGATTGTTTTTAGGAACCTCGAAGCGAGATGCTCTGCACCAGCTCATTCTGACTCCGACACCTTTGGGATTTTAGGAGGACGCGGCAAACTCTGCTTTATCAACCGCACCTTTCTTTGGCTCACATCTCATTGTACAGTTTGAAGGGGAAAGGAGAAGAGATGCCACAGGTTTTATGAGATAACGTACATGGGGTAGGTTGGCTATGACTCCAAACAGGTCAAAAAGGATGGCAAATAAGTTGCTTATTTTCGGCGTAACTACTGCTCCTAGGGAGGATGCTTGCTTCGATCTACGCTCCTCTAAAATACACCAAAAAGATGGTTTGATTTTAAACAAAACAGTGCTGGAAGAAAGCTGCACGCATCACTGCTAAATCATCTGTTGGGTTTTTTTTCCCCTCTCAGGTAAAGATTTCAAAAAACGCCTAAGCTTTAAAGTGAAAACCAGCGGTATTTCAGAACAGCTTGAGAGAATTGGACTTTAAAAAGGCTTTAAAGGCTTTCAGCTCAGCTATTAATGCTAAAGTGATCACAAGTACGCTCACGCTCTCAAACTGCTGTGGCCAGCAGAATTTAGCTCACCAAAAACTTGACCTAAAACCTAAAAATGAGCTTTTTTCCCCCCCTGTCCATTTGACTCCAACAATCAGAGCGCTGGTGAAATAAAAGTTATCGGCTCTCAGGAAACACAATTAAAGTGCCTGTCCTTTTTTTCTCTGCTGGAGGCAAATACAGACATCGTATCTCAGCTTGCCAAAAAACCATCCCTAATTTTAGCAAAAAAGAGCTGTCAGCTAAAATTAAAGGACGTTCTCAAAACACCACGCCACCGTAATTGAAATCTGACAACGTGAAATCCATTGTATTCACGCGTTTCTGATACTGAAGTGATGAAAAGGGTGTCAAACCCTCGCAAACTCGATGGTTTCCCTACGTTAGGACTGCAGGACAGCGCGTCCGTAACTGCGTTACTGTCCTGCTGCAGAGTGAGGTTCGATAAACCTGAATTTTCCCTCAAATACACACAGAAAAGTTAGAAAAACTTCAATGCAGCACTTCAAAGGACTCGTGAAAATATTAATTAGGGTTGTCACCTCGGTAATACAGTGGGCCAATATAAAAATAATCAAGTTACAACTGGAAAACTCATTGTGTCAGCTGTGGAAAACTAAAAAATTGTCTGAAAACCCCTCACTAGGGCTACCTTACAGTAAATCTCTTTGCTGTCCTGCTTGCTGTGATTATAAAACAATAAATTAATAAAATCCTTCCATTCCTACAGCAATTATGCCACAAATAACCACACTATTTTGTCAGTGGTCAATATTGAATCACTGAACCTTTGGTGTATCCAAACCAGTTTTATAACACTCATGTAGGGTAAAGTCTCATCAAGAAGAGACCGGGCCACCAAGAAAAGTTCTTGAAATTATGCTGCAAGTTCAAACTTGATGTTAACACTTAGGAGACCGCCTAGATCATATCGCCACACATTTGAGCGGTGTGGTAGCAGCACGGTTCCAATGCAAGACCTACTCTGGCCAAAACTGAGCTTTCCAGTTTAGGATTTGCTAAAATCGCGATGATCTTACTTGTTGAAGCCACAGGAATGTTGGGAAAATTAGTGGTGCTGGTGGTGCTGGCCTCGGTAGGAGCTAACATGGCTGGGGTGCTGTAAGGCTCCGTCGAGGCCCGGTTACTCGGTGGGTGCTGGATGGTTTGGACTGAATGGCCCTCGGCCGAAGACAACGACGGCTGCCCCTCGTAGTCGTGAACGTATTCGTCTTTCACCAACATGCTTGATGGAGCTGCGAAGAATCAAATGGTTAAACATGCCTAGCAAAGCTGTTTAGCAAGAAAAGGAGCTGGGGGTGCTGGTGGCAGCAGATGCCCAGGAGGCAGCAATGTGCCCTGGTGGGCAAGAAGGCGAAGGCCAGCCTGGGGTGGAGGAGAGGGGGTGGCGGTAGGGCAGAGAGGTTCTCCTGCCCCTCTGCTCTGCTCTGCTCTGCCATGGGGAGGCCACAGCTGGAAATGGGGTCCAGTTCTGGGCTCCCCAGTTCAAGA
>NW_010196806.1:0-1769 GCF_000695765.1 Mesitornis unicolor
CAAGGACCAGGGCAGTTTGGACTGAATTCCCATTGTCTGCAAGCTCAGCTGAGATCATTGCTATTCAGTCATGCCAGGCTGAAGACACTGCATTTTCTTCTATGATGTATATGTCACTTCTCATTAATTCCGAGAGACCTGTTACTTTAGAAACCAGGGTAAACAGAGTCATGCATTGGATTAGATCTTTGCCGTGAATAAATTTATGTCCCAGCAAGTGTAAAAAATGAGCAAGGACAAAACCCCTCAGAGCAGAAAATGTCGCAGTGATTGCTAATACATTACCATGCTGAGAAATGCTAATAAAACCCCTATTAGGATGTCATACCTGCTTACTACTGAATTCTCCAGAAAGTTTATTTGATATGTCTGAGCTAATTACCAAAGTCTTGGTGATAAGAAGCAGCTCACAGGGCCTGAATGTGTCAGAACAGAATGACTAAATTGTGAGACTTCATGGGCCTCTGCTTTGAATAATTAACTTGACTCTTTGTAGAAAGCACACACCTTGGAAACTAATTTTCTCTTTGCACAGAGCAATTTGTCTTTGTGTTGCCTTTGAAAAGTAAACTGTTTAACTGTGAGGCTATTCTCATCTCCATTTTATTAATCTCTGAGTTTTCTTCCTTATTTTCCTCTCGATCCTTTATGGATCTTGCACTGAAAAAGCTCTGTTCCTGCTAAAAACTGAAATGCGACATTGTATAACTTCCCACAAAGTGGAACAGGTGTATCTTTTTAGCACCGGCTTTGTGGCACAGGGTCTTCTTTCCCCTCTGTGATGCTGATTATATTAAAAAAAAAACTTGCACTGGACTGGTTACAGAAATAAGCAGTTGTTGCTATTGCTATGCACAGGGAGTACAACCGACTTGGCAGGAAGGAACGGTGATGGAGGCTTCTTAATCCCCTGGGTGAAATCCTGATGATACTGAAGTTAATGTACAACTGCTGATGACTGCTGTGAGACCAGGACTGCATCATTTGGATCACAGGGACGGTTCTGTCCCTGGTGAGTCGCTGTTGCCAAGAACAATACTTTGGTTGCTATGTGATTGCTTGGCTGCAGGGAATGGTTCCCAGTCTGCTCCCAAGCAAATTCCTATGTCCAAATTTCAGAAGTTACCATTGCATTTGGCAGTTTCACCATAAGAATTAAAGCAAATTTTTATCTTCGGTCTTCCCTTAGAATTGATGAATAATACACCTGCCAATGACAAACTCTGCTATTAACAGGTCATTCAGATCATGGTTTGGGGAATAAAGGACCTGCTGCAGCCTCACCTCCTGTGACTGTGTGACATGACTTGCAGCTCCAACTCCAGAGTTCTGGACACGGCCTGTGGGCTCTTTGATCTCTTGGTGACCTTAGATGAGGAAGATTCTGTGTTTTGAATTGAGCTGACTTGCGGCGATTGAGAGACGGGATGCAGCTTGATGCAAGCAAAATGTCGGTTTATTGTGTGCAGTGACTTCCTTATATACGTTTACATGGGCTGCGTATTTTAAACTGATTGGTTCATTTGTGCGCGGCTGCATTTGATTGGTCAGTGATGAACCGCTACACTAACAAACACCTCTTGCCTTTCAGGCAGAGCCCCTGATGGCTTTCTCAGCAGGGTGCCTGGAACTTGCTTTTCTTAGGGTTGAAATACCTGTTTTTCCTGTCCTTGTTTACCCCTTTTATGGTCATGACTTGAGCAGCACTCAGGGACCTGCTCCCCAGGCCGTGTCC
This sequence comes from Mesitornis unicolor, assembly GCF_000695765.1. Lineage (NCBI taxonomy): Eukaryota > Metazoa > Chordata > Aves > Mesitornithiformes > Mesitornithidae > Mesitornis > Mesitornis unicolor. Next base: position 1,736 of record NW_010196806.1, read on the forward strand.
TATATCTCCCCCTTCCTGTTGCCCAAAAAGAACC
>NW_010196807.1:0-3213 GCF_000695765.1 Mesitornis unicolor
AATATATAATATTAGTGAATTTTCCCTCAACCTTTGAAAAGCCTAAGGCTGGTTTGTTGTTTACCCCATGAGATATTCCATGTGTGGGGCATGTATCTCCAAGGCTGTCTTTGACCCTTGCTTTGGGAAAAACAGCACATGTGAAAGCTTCATTCCCCGTAACACTTTTCTGCTGAGCATGGTGTTGACGCAGAACCCCATAACTGAAGGAATCTGCCATGTAACTCCGCTGTGCAGATGTTGAAGCGAGGGAACCAGTTCCCTGAGAAGCCAGGCATGAGCCGACCCAGTGGGATGCTCTGCTGTGTGACCCTTCCGCTCTGTCTCCAGGGTCTGGCACATCCCTCACTGATGCCTCCCGAGGGTGTCTCTTGCCCCCTGGAGCTGCCCCTTCTCTGATGAGCATAGTCCCTGCCTCTGTGACAGTAGCAGCCTCTCCAGCCATACTGGTGAGGTTCAGGGAGGAGGAAGGAAGCCCATATTTCTTTCCTCTCTTTCTTAGTAATGCACACCCTTGAAAAGCCGGTTATCTTCCCCAAATCCTGCGCCTGTCAGAGCAACGATGCATAGAAAACCCCCAGCCCCTTCCAGCGCTGTGTCCAACCCACAACGGAGGTCTCTGCTGGGCTCCTCTTCCTTGTTCCCCCCTCTCCGCCTCCCCCACCACTGTCTCCAGGCCTTATCTTCTGTTGTCTTCTTGTGGAAGAAGAGATAAAAGTAATTCTTATGGATGCTTCTCCAGCGAAGGCTTGCCTCCTTCCCCCCTCGCCTCCCCCAGCATCTCCCTGCTCCGTCCAGATAAAGGGTGAGGACCAAGCACATGTCATTTTCTTTGTGCAAAATCAATATTCAGCAAAGTTTATCTGTCCGACATAGCAGAAAGCGCTAATTTCATCCGCGTCAATTACTTTGATGAACGCTCATACTGTTCAGGGTGCGAGAACAAGATAAAAGAATTACTGAAATAAAAAGCACGCACTCGCAAACGTCAGCCCCCTCCCCTTCTGCTCTCCCCCACCCCAAATTGCCCCTCCCAGGGTTGTGCGGTGCAGAGCAGGGCTGGGGGCAGCCGTGGAAGCTGAGGAGTGAGGGTCTGGGATGTGAACAGAGATGTCTCCACGGGAATGAGCCCAATTAGAGTGAAAAAAGCCATGGTTTGGTTTGGTGAGAAGTCAGAGGCCCCCCCTGCTCTGGGTACATGGGTATTGCTTGGCAGCAGGCACGTCCCAGGGGAGCTTGCGTGTATGTACGTGGCTTTTTTTGATGTGCAGAGAGGAGGTCATGGGCAGGCCCAAGGTTTTCCAATGTGCTGTTTTTCCCCTGGTGATGCTCGCAAAGCAGAGAGCAGCAGGGTGCCCATGTGCCCTATCATGGCTGGCTGGATGTGAGTGTGGCAACAGAAATCCCAGGGCAGGTCACAGGGCGGAGGGATGGATGGATGGATGGATGGACGGATGGATGGATGGATGAGTGGATGGATGGATGGTGGGAGGGTGGAGGGAGGGACGGATGCAGGAATGGATGCAGGGATGAGGGAGAGATTGAGGGATGGAGGACTGGGGGGAGGGATGGGGGGATGAATGGATGGAAGAATGGAAGGATGGATGGAAGGATGACAGCCCAAATCAAGGCTTGAAGATCCACCTAGAGAGGGTGAAAGCTGCCAGTGAGATTACCCAGTACAAAATCTGACTCTCATGCTGCTGCACATGAGAAATGACCCTGGGGGAATAAGAGGAACACCTTCTTCTCAAAGCCACCACTTCCTCCAGCCGCTGCCTCAGCCTCTGCGTGTGAAATGGTGCGTAACAATTTTATAGTATTGCTACTGCAGAACTGAATAAGCAGATCTCAGGGCCCAACTCTTTAATTAACCAGCCAGGCTTGATTTTTTGCAGCAGGGCTGAACGCACACCCACACTGTCATACTGACGGTGCGGCCCAGACCTTGGAGATATTGACTCTTCCCATCCATCCCAAACTCAGCGGGAATGGCTCCTGGCAGTCAAGTGAGATCCCCCCAATCTCCACTTGCTCTGCAGCTCTGGCAGGAACAAGTACAAATGGCTCTTTCAAATATCTCTGATGCTGTCTATCCCAGGCAATTTGTCAGCTGGATGCCTTCCCTCCCAGCCCTTGGGCACATGGGGGCATGGAGCAACATGAGCTCTGCTGCAGGAATCCTGGGAAGGATGAGGGTTTTCCATGGGGAAGCCTCAGATTTTTGTCTAGGGTAAAGTCTCGTCCTCAGTTCCAGCTGCCTGATTTCACCTCATTTTCTTTTGGGAGGCATCACCCTGCATTCCAGGTGGGCAGACTTTGCCTCACTGGGAAATTGGGCAGCAAAGCCTCCCCCCGGCAAGGCACCACAAGCCTAAAGCAAATAAATTTGGAGTTCTGCTCCAAAATCACTGTGCTTTACAAAATCCTGATATATATTAAATCATGTGAGGCATAAAGAAGCCATAGAAAATCTCAAATATTTGGGGTCGGATGAAGATGGCACAGGAGGGACAGACTGGGCCCCGCTCCCTGTGCGCTGCAAGGGGACAGGGAGATCCTGGTGGTAGGGGCTCTGTGGGATGTGGCCAAGGCTGGATGGTACCCCAGCTCCCAAAGGAGGTAGCATTGGTGGGCAGATGCTGGTCACCAGCCCCCGCAGCCTGGTGACTCCTTGGGCGCATTGCAAGCAGCAGAGTAAAAAAATTGTGGCTTAAGCAAAAAATGCCGCCTGCACATGTGCAGGGGGCTGGGAACGTGCGCTGGAGCGATTTCCACAGCTCAGCTCGGCAGCGGGAATTTGTTAAGTCACGGCAATTTGCCAGCCCATGGTGGTGTGATCCAGAGACTGTCCCCATTTCGGAGCTGTCTGCGTGCCTTCCTGCTATGTCAAGGCTCCCTCAACATTGCGCCGTCACCCACAGTGGCAGGATGGCCCCTGGCCTGTGCCACAGGGCTTTTCTAGCCCAGCTCCATGTTTCAGGAAGGTCTCATCTGAGGACAACGAGTTTTCCCCCAGCCAGTGCACCAGTACTGCTGTGGACCCCCTGACTCGCACTCCATGCCTGGCTGGGCACAGCGCTGGTGGGTCCCCATTCCAGAGGGGATGCTGTGTGTTTGGGCTGGTGGGGGATGCCCCCAAATGAGGTTTTCGGGGAGAAATCTGAACTGGGTGGCTCTCCAAAGCTGCTGGGGCTGGTGAGGGATGGGGAA
>NW_010196808.1:0-1168 GCF_000695765.1 Mesitornis unicolor
ACCGAGCCATTCTGTGATTCTGTGATTTCTGGCAGGGTTAAGAGAGATGGGACTAAGGAAACGGGGAGCTGAGCTGTTGAATCCAGCTGTACTGACACAGAGCTGTGCCACAGGATTGTAGCCCGACTGCATTTGAGTGACTTGAACGATGGCTTTAACTTAGAAAGGACAATGATTTATTACATTTTCCCCTCTCAAATTTCTGAGGTGTGAAAGTACTGCACCATTTGAAGCGGCGTTGACGCCGTCAAAATTAGTTTTCCCTGATCCTGAAAAGAACCCAAATAAACTAAACTGAAAACCCAGCCTGCACGCATTCAGCCCAAGGCCTTGGAGTTAAGCAGAGGAATAGAGGCTGAACCCTGATATTTTCACAACAGATGGGGTATCTCCCTGTTGTTGGTTGACAGCGATCCTGGCTCTGCTGCAGGATTTCAGTAACAGCCTTGCTGGGGATACAGCAGCGAAGTCGCATACGGGTGCATCTTGGTGGTGGGGTAAGGTGTGACCGGTAACAGAGCCTCTTCCAAATGTTGTTTGACAGTCGTCCGCTGTTCAGAGGAGCGTTCTGGAAGATGGGCTGCCCTTCCTAGAGTTCTGCGGCTCCATCGTGTACAGCTACGAAGCCAGTGACTGTTCCCTTCTCTCGGAAGATATCAGGTAATGGCTCGTACTCTGGATTGTTTCTTGTCTTGGAGTGGTTTTCTTCTGTCTGAGAAGGACTCGACTTTTCTCTCCATCATCTTCTCCTGGCTGAAGGTGCATTCGATGTGTCCAGAGGTCAGTGGTTCAGCCAGAGGAAACACCTGGTGGTGTTGGCTCTCCTGTTACCTGTGGCAAGCGCAAACTGAATCTGTTTCTCACGGTGGTAAATTAACCCTGTGAAATTCCCCTGGTTCCTCTACAGCGTGTGGGGGTCTCAAAAGACCTTTTTCCATCCTGCTATGTGGGTACAGTTTCCCATTTGGTCTTCTTGTGGAAGATGCCGTTGCTGAACCTTGCAGTCCCTTTTAGAGGCTGTTTCCTGAGGGTTATTGTGCTCCTGTTTGCATGCAGTAAGATCCACTCAAGATCTGTTGGGTTTGAAGGGTTTCTTGTGGCTTTCAGGACCAGCACCAATTTCATCACCTTACATTACAGATTCCCAGAATATGAGGAGTTGGAAGGG
>NW_010196809.1:0-13502 GCF_000695765.1 Mesitornis unicolor
CCAGTCAAGTGGCACTTCCCCAGTCTGCCAGTACTGCTGGAAGGTAATGGACAGGGGTCTGGCAAGCTCATTTGCCATCTCTTTCAATTTTCTTGGAATATTCTTGGAAGAGATGAAGAATATTCACTTTCAATATTCTTGTTCTAAGAAGCCTTTTGAGTTGCCATATACTGGTTTCAGATTGATCTAGAAAGAGAGGTCAATTACATCTTCCTGATGCAGTTAGTAAAATTAATTTCTTTTGCAAATTTTCAAACAAAAACACAGTATGGATTGTGGATAGAATTAATTTCTCAGGAATGTCTGAAGAAATACATCAAGGGTGGTATATTTCAGTAGATCAGAGAGGGAGATGAGAGAGGGATACACCATGGCTCTAAGGATCAGATTTTCAAAGCTTTGTGGATGTTTATAACTTCTTAAGATAGACTGTCAATTATCTTAACAATCTTCCAAAGTCTCAAAATACGAAGGACAGGAGAAAAGAGCATTCAAACATATATTTGAGAATGAAAAATTTGCTTCTGCATACCAAAGCATGTTTTGCTTATTTATCTTCTGTTTAAGAACAAATTTTTCATAAGAATTTCAATTCTTTGCTGCCTAGATCTTGATATACATAAATGTAGGTATTTCTTTACTGGATACCCAATAAAGCTTGAAATAAAATCTAGGGTATCTCAAGTTGCATGCAGCTGGTGTAAGACATCTAAACTGAAGCACCTAGAAATTTAGACATGTATAATAGCAGACATGACAAGTAACTTTGACAGAATATTATCTGGACAGAACCATCAGGAAACAACATTTTCTTCAAGTTCTCTAGTTTACCAATCACTTTAAATACACTTTAAATTCTGTGACAGCCTTTGGATATTTTTCAAATTATGGAAAACATTCCTATTTAAATACTGGTCTAAAATTGTCACATATTGACAATCTAAAGAAAGAAAAGAACAACTAAAGAAATTCACCTAAACTAAAGATTTTATTTAAATCTTCTCAAACATGTAGTAGTGGTTTTAATCTTTATTTTTTGTTTATAAAGTCAAAATTCTAAGTAAAGGTTGGTTTTGAAGACCAAATTTTGAAAGCCCAAAAATTTTCAAAGTAGAATTTTTGACATAAAACCAGTCCAAATTTCTTTTTCTTTTCTCCAAACCAAAAAATGCACCAGAACTAATCTCTTCCACAGAGAATTCAATCTCTGTCATTCCTGCAATTTCCAATGCAGAATATTCTGATGAAAAAAAATCCCAATTTCTACATCTAGGGCTTTCTTCCTGTTCGGATACACTACTAAGAACAGACTAGACTGGCCAAATTAGCACATGATTCAGAAATCCTTCTTTGTGCCACAGACAGATAACAAGAAACATTTTTTATTTTCCTTTCTGTAAAAAAAGAAAAGAATTTCCAAGAATAACACCTGCATTTTTCAAAAAAATGCTCTGTCAGCAGTAAGTCATGAAGCAGTGAAGAATTACAATATAAAAAAGGAGTAGATGTCATTGCCATATTCCCTAGAGGTGATATTGTGGTAATGGGGATAGATTAGATGACCTTTGGAGCTCACTTCTAACCTTATTTCCTACAGACTATGATATCTTCTCCAAGTTCCAGAGAGAAGGCAGATAAGAGCTGATTTCTTTGGGAAGGTATTAGTTAGACTACAACCACAACAGAATCACTGCAAGAGTAAATGGATATATCATTCCCCATAACAGAAGTACTGACATTTCAAGGGAGATGCACAAAGCTTAAGCAAGGCATTTCAGAGAATAATAGAAGGTATTGAGTGATGTTGGTTACGAATACCTGAAATTTTGTGTTGCGTTCAAGTTGCTTAAATGTTATTGGTTATTAACTTTTGGCTGAGAGAATGATATGGTTTGGGGATTTTTAACTTTTCAGTGGCTTAGTTTTCAGACATGCCAAGACTACTCAAAGGGCTTGAAAAAGTACATATTCTATCAAACAGAATAATTACTCATTCCAGTACAGCAGACACAGGGTATGTGATCAATACATCCCTAGTGTTGACGTGGACTCTGTGTAAGCTCATTCCCAAGGTTGCTGTGGAAGAATTTTGCCTACTGAGTGAAAGGAATATTACTTCTGTCTTTAGAAGTTTAAAAGAGTTTAGTGGTGTGACTTTGGCTAGCCATCCTCTGGACACTGCTTAGACCCCTTGTCTTCAAAACCCCAGATCCTGGAAACTTACTTGAATGTAATTCTCTCTGAAGACATATTTTCTCTCTTCAGGCTGAGACATCAGACTTATCCAAATTGTAATGACTTTCTCCTCCTGATATTAGAAAGTCCTTGTGAAGGTATGGCCAAGTATGGAAAATAGCTCCAGAGACTGTCACTTTTAGGAACAGGCAGTGCAACTGAATTTACCTAACTCTGAAATTGTTCTTAAAGTAGGAAGCCTGTAGGCAATTTAATTGTTCCTTGTTTAAATCACAATTGCATACAGAAAAGTTACATTGCCCCAAAAGATTTAAGTTGTTTTTGCTGCAGTTTTTTCACTGGAAAATGTATTATATTTTCTATTTATGAATTTTGCATTAGCCATTCATAAGATTGATATGGTCCAGAAATAGATGTGGTTTTGAGCAGCTTTATGATGTTAGTGGTAATAACTTTTTATATAAGCCTGAGTAGATAAGCTAACACCTCTGTATTGTACTGATATGATTGATATTAATACAATATGATAAGTTATATAAACTACAAATCATGATGAGGCTTTTGTATGGCAGTAAGGAGAAATGCCATTTCTGCCCATTCCCACACTGCTGTACCAGCCATTGCCAGAAATGTACTTTGCTCTCTTTTGTAGCTAGTAACTGGCATGGTGCTTAGGCCATCAGTGACCATACAACATATTTTACTATTATACAGAGGTTTTAATAGTACATCAAACTTTCTAAAAGGTAACTTGACTGTTTATGAAGATCAACTACTAACCATGCACACCAAAGAAAGCTTAAATAATTTATCGCTCTAAGTGAATCATGACCATGCAACACCTTCACTTAAGACATTAAAAAGGACAAAATAAATACAGCATCAAATAAAGACTGGTGTTTATTCTGTCTGAACCATTTACAGGGTATAGTTGCCTACAAGTTAACTGTGAATTGCTGCAATTAATGGAGAACCTTCTTCAGCAATACTGAAGGAGATAGCCTTTGCTAAAGCCATCTTGGTGTAAAAGTAAGGGGATATGAGGAAAATTACTCAGGGCAGAAAGCTCACAAAACACCCTGGTTTAGAGCAAATACATCGGCCAGTCTGATGCAAAGGCAGACTGCTGAGGAGGAACGTTATGAATTGAAGTGAGGAGCTGCTGTGCAATGGTTTTACCTTGCAGTGCATACCACTCCCTAGACAAAAGTAATGCGGTTAAACCTGATTCTTCAGAACTAGGTTGATACCCAGTCTTCAGGTCTTCATGCTGCTGCCTGTTATGTAGTCCATTTCCCTTGTTTTCTATTCTGTTTTGCTACTCCTGCTACAGACCTTGGACATGCACTCATATTTCTCACCCACAGGTGGCAGGACTCTATTCATTTTAAGTATCACCACACACTGATATTTGTAAGTTAGGATCTTTAAACCCTGAAACTACCTTGTTATCTTACTTGTTCTCAGCCAGACAAATAAACTTCTATTACTCTTTCACTATTGCTACCAGGGAAAACAACACCTGCCCACTTCCTCTATTATAACCAAGTTCATGCCAAGTTCTCAACAGAAAAAAACTCTTCCCACACATATGTTTGACAACTTTATGTAAACAAAGCACATCTTGCATCACTCCACAGCTATTTTCAACCATTTACTTCCATCCATCTCATCAAAAAATGGCAGTTCCCATGACCCCAAATAATCTGTTGATAATTATGCATTGCCATACTTGCTTCCCTACAAACATGGAACTATGTAGCTCGCCCAATACCTTTTTATACCATTGTTTTTAATCTTCTTTTAAATAATGTCAACAGGTTGCAAATTGTTGTCTCATAAATGTTATCTTTGTAATTTACCAGTTTTAAGTAGAGATCAGAGTCTAATTCCTTGCTCCTTTTCTAATAGCTTTATCGTTTTACTGTTATATTCCACAACCCTTTGGACTAAAAATACAGCAATGAAAGGCACAAACTCAGTCTACAAGTTACTTAAATTCATGTCTACTAAGCTGAGGCCTTTGTCTGACATTAATAAACCTACTGAAAATGAATCTTTGGTAGGCACAAATATTTGCTTAGCCATGTTATCTTCTGGTAAACTCTCTCAGAGAAGCCTAGCACAAGTCCAACAAGTAGTCTACATCTCTTCCAGCAAATATATGCAAGTGTATGCATACCCCTTTTTTGAGAGTGAGGACAACAACAATTTCTTTTGTTAAAAATCTGTCCTTTGTTGCAATTTGGATAGTGTTTTTAGCATTTGTGACAAGTACTGACAATTTCTTTACAGTTACTGTTGACGTGAAAACCAAATAAAACATCTCTAGATAATGTCTCAGATTTATCTGTTTGTGGATAATTTTCAAGTATTAATTGAAAACTTCAGAGAAATCTAGTTGCCTATAAAAAAAATCCACTTAGGGCAAGAACTTTTCAATGCACTGAATGGAAGGCCACACCACTATAGGCTCATAGCCTTAATCATCCCCCATTGGGTCTTTCCTTAAATTGTGGCTTTGGCATACAGCCCGTATTCTGTCAGTGATCAGAAAATAGCATTTTAATCCAAGTAACATGCATAGTGGTTTTATATATATTTCTATACATAAAATTTTGCATATTATTTTGCTTATCTACACTAAAAATGTACATACAAACCTCTCACTTCATCTCATTTTTCTGAAATGCTATACAAACATGACTGAAACCAATAAATCTTCTATAAATGTGTATTAAAAATGCATATGAAATAGCAATTTAAAAGTGATTTCTCTATGCTTACAGATTTAGCAGTGTATTGCCAAGCTTAGATAACACTGACGTAAGCTCAGTAGTTAGTCCAAGCTAACGCCAACTCACACAGATAGGAATTCTGGGCAATCATCCAACCCCAAAGGACGATAGATGTGGAAGAGTTTTGCCTGACAAATTAGTAATGTCCCTGATATGAGCATATGAGGTGACAGAAAGGGCACTTCGATGACATGCATCACCTTTACTCTGGTAAAGAACTTCCCTGTCAAATAAATCTTCTCTGCCAGTTATTTATGCTGCATTTTATACAGTTATGCAGCACAAATTAACAAAAGTAGAGGAGAAAACCCACAAAGTAGTGTTTTTAACTTTCAAAATAAAACAAAATTTCTACATAACGAGGGACATCAATAATTTTCTGTATGATGTAACCCCTTCCTCTGTCTCCTGAAGCTGAATGTTCCTGGAACTAAGGAGTGAGGCATTTTTCTGTTTGAAAAGTGATGCCAAATTCATTGTTCTGTTTTTAAGTAACAGATAATTTTCCTTCCATGCTTATTTACTGAGGCCACTGTGATGACTGTGCAGAAAAGCAAAATGAAAGGATATTGTTTCAGAAGATTTATGATATATTCTCCATGTAAAAAACTTGTCCAAAAAAGTGCAGAAGAATGGCTTTTCACAAAGTTTTCCTGAACGTCAAAAATAATCCAGCCAATCTTATGATTAAATTTTACACAAGATGTTACTAAAAGATTAAAACTGTTGTGATATCCAGGGTGTGAAAGTTAACTTAGTTCACTCACAGCAAATCTGCTTTAAGATGATGTAATCCACTACTGATTCTTCTAATTGCTTAGCTCTTGCCACAGGCCATAAATGTGTCAGTTCTCTCTTCTTGACTGGTACTGTAGTACAGTGATAAAACAAGTAGAACACAAGTGGCTGTCTAAAGCTTTGGTTACTAGTCACAAGTGTCAAAGCAGATTAAAAGTTGTTGAAACATCAATTTGCAATTGAAGTGAACCAAAGAAGGATGATACTAGTCTTTACTTCGTCCCTTCACATAATATAGCTCGAGCTTTAAAAGGTTAATATGCAAGAGGATACTATTATATCCTCTGCTTTAAGAAATGCATTTATTTAATATAAATTAACCTCTTTCCTCCAATACACATAAACCGATACAAACAATTAAGGAAAACTTTAAATAGACAGGAATTTCTGGGGAGAAGGTACACAACCTCAGCACTCATCACAAATGAAAGAATTATTAGTCTTAATGTACAGTTGGTGAGGACTATGATCTCTGAACTTCTAATGTTTTTCTGATAATATGCTTATTTCTTTTCCCTGTGGTCCTCTCTTTTACGACAGCCTCCCAGAACTGAACAAACCTGTCTGCTGGAACCATGGTTTTTATACACTTGAGGCAAAATCCTGGTCCACTGTTATCAGTGTTTCCATCTGGAAGTGCTAGACCAGTGTCTTTGAGTTAAGGTGCTTGAGTGTGTTTCCACTCTGGACCACTGTTACCTGTTCACATATAAATCCACAGTGAGAAAATGGTGATTTCCAATGCACTACTACACTGCTATTCTATATGTTATGCTCAATCTTATCAGATTAGTGATATTCCATGAATAAGAGGTATGAGTTTTTCTTAGGGGAAAAAAACCAACAGCATTACCTACGTCACTGTCTAGTTGGAAGTAAATGGTCCTGACTAAGTAGTCATGGACAGTAAGCAGCATGGATCAAAGTCCTAATGAGTTCCTTGCTGTTATGTGCAACAGACAACCAAGTCGTGCTGGAGAACAGGACAACTCACCCCCATAAGCTCTTATCACTAAGGTGAAGAAGAGAAAAAAATTCTCATTAAGGATTGACATCATGTGACAAATGTCAATAACATGAAACTACTATTTCTAAAAAATTCATGGAATTGCTCAAACCTTATTAGAATGTCTTAATTGAAAAAATATGGAGAGAATCAACACAGGGAAGTGATACCTTAAATCTCATCTTGAAAGCTAGAGAGAGATTGATTGTGGAATCAGCTAGTTTAGAATCAGCTATCATGAGTCAACACATTTGCTACAAAAAGTTGGCATACAACCCAAACTTAAATACAGATTTGGTGTTTTTAAAAGACCAATTTCACAAGGTAAAAATAATTCCAAGCTAAGTCAGAGTGAGAAAATAATTTGAACACAAATGATTACAGAAAATGAAATTCGTGATCCTATTGCCCATAAATCCATTTTTTCCCAAATCTATGAAAAATCTACATTAGACTAAAAAAAATGGTTTAAAAAATTCTAATATTTAAAGAAGAAGACACTGAAGCGAGGAAATGTATCATGTTTGTAAGAAGCAAGTAGATGCAAAAAGAAATCAATTTTTGGAAGATTTAAGGATAATTTAAATGAGTTTCAAGATATACTAGGAACAACAGAGGATCTATAAATCATATCCATCACAAATCATGCAGAAGAGGTTGAAAACTTCAATAAATAATTATTTTTTGCATTCAGGAAATAAAGCAGGATAACCTGCTCTGACCAAGTGATCAGGATATACTTCCTTTTCAACAGTATCTCGGGAAGGTATTCAACAACAGCTACTACAGTCAGACATTTTGCAATCAGTATACATATGGCTAACTTGTAGTTAAGAGTTTTATGATAGCCTAGCAGTTCCTTGCACAATTAATGATGGTTTTTAACATATCTTAGAACTATGGAGAAGTTCCAGAAGACTGGATGAAAATCAGTACTATATCAGTATTCAACAAATGGCAAATGAAACAACCCAAGTAGCTCCAACAACTTGATAATGGTCCTCAATACAGTAATGGAATGGCCATTACCAGATTTTGATTAATAAGAAGTTAAAGGGGGACAATATAATTAATGTCAGTCAACATAGGTTTATGGCTTATAAAGATTATGCTGATGAAGCTTTTGTGAACAAATATTTGGATTCTATAATTATACTGACAGAAATTCAGCATGGCCCAAAAACTAAGGTCTCAAAATGGAAGTTACTATTGAGAGCATATATTTCTTCTGAGATGCTGGCGTGATATATTTTTGACCTTATTTCATTTAACATCTTCATCTGGACACATAAAATCATCACAGATACAATGTGCACATAGCATAAAAGCTGATGTTGGGGATAATCATGAAGAAGACAGTTCAACGTTACAGTATGGTCTGGATTTCTTGATAATCTGGATGCATGCAAGCAATTTGTCGTTCAATACCACCAAATGTAAACTCACACACAAAAAAGAATTCTGTAAACATTTCTGTGATAGAAGACTCAGTTCTCCAAAGGGTTAATGGATTCCTATCTGTGGGCAGTGAGCATTGCCCATAAAAAAGGCATTACATTTCCTTCTTAGATAATATGGCTGCTAGCAAATAATAGTATCGATGTTGACATCTGCAATTCCAGAGATTTCAGAGAAGAATTATGACATTTATTAGAGAACTGTTTAAAGGGAAACATGAAAGGATATCTATTAATTTTGCTTATAAAACAGAAAATAAGGAGGGAGCCCACTGAGAATCTACAAGGACCTACATGGGAAAAAATTGATAACAGAAGTCCCTAATTAAAAAGGCAAAGTTCTAACAAGATTCATTGGCTGGAAGCTGAAACAAACAAACAAACACATTAAATATTAATTTGTCAATAGTGAGACAGTAACTACTAATTGTTTTAGTGGCTTGTATATATTTGAAGATTTAATTAACATTTTTGAAGATGCTTCGATTTTCTTCAAAGGAAACTCAGGAAATTCCCAGTCTTAGAGGTTTAAATAGAGAGTTGAACTGACTGAGTGCAAAAGTTCCACGAAAACATGAACACAGTGGAAGGCAGCACAGTCCAGAAAGCATAACCCCAGATTAACACACAGAAGAACAACCACCACTCTTAGCACTGTCACTGATAAGGTGGCATTGGCTCCGTCAGTTCAATCCTCTGGTCCCACTTTTCCCTTAATAATTTTGAGACAACAGTGCTTGTAAAATGTTATATATGTACAATTCTCTTATTTGCAACTAATGTTCTGGTCTCATATAAATACTTGAATTGGTCTAAAATGCAGCATCTCCTCTCCTCAAAAGCAATACTGCTATTAAAAATAACATGCTTCTATTAAAGTGGCCTGAGAGAGAATGCACATTTATACCAAGCCCCTGGAAATAAATCTTAAAAGTATTTTATGAAAGTGACCAAAGCAATTCAAAAGATTATTCCTTGCTCTTTCTCTAGTGGCCAAAATCTCCTCTAAATATTTGTATTTTTTTCCCAGTAATATCCATTATTTATGCACTAAACTGGGAAATACCTTACACATACAGAACTCTTACTGCATATTAGATAAATGATCTTCATATCACCTTTCATTTTAGAGATTTACAACTCATTTACACCTGTTTAAAACAGGAAAACTAAAGCACATACTTTGCTCCATGACCATTCTGCAAGCCACTGATGTTCAGAACTATCCTCATCATTGGCTGCCTGCCTCTGACTATAGTTGCATCAATTTGGGGGTTAGTGCTTATTAGGGCATGGCATAAAATATTTCAAATATCAGATTAGGTCAAAGAATGGATGATACTAATTGTAAATAGTATTACTCGGAAACATGCAACACTTAAAATCTAATTTTACCATGGTAGATAGATGTTCCAAATCCTTTGTTGGCTTTTTTTTTTTTGGCTGCTTTGACAAACAGAGATATTTCCTATGGAAAAAGAATATTGTTGCTTGGAGTATTAGTTGATATACTTCAAATGGCAGTCAATCTCCTGTGTGTTATCCTGCTTGTGGTTCTTAGCATAATGTCTAAAAACTGCAGTTGATTGTTCTCTTTTTTTTTAAAATCACCATCCTTTAAAAAGATGAAGAATTCTTACAGAGAGAAAATAGTAGCCGAGTATTTAAAATTCAAAGAAATAGCACCAACATTTTCAAAATGAATGCTTGACATCAGGTTCTAAATACAGGTTAAGTACCTAATCTGGTGAATTAACATGGATTTAGATGTAGGAGTTTAACCTTAGGTATTCAGAAGGAAAAATTCTAGCCATAACCTTTAAATGCTGAGTATTTAATATTAACAAATATTAAGTTACAAGCATGCTAATTTTAACACCTACATGTTGACAGCTTCAATTTATTTCTAGTAACAGTTTGGGTTTTGTTTACGTTAAGGTACAAATTTAAAGTCAGCTACTTTACTTCACTTTTATTTCTTTAGCTCCTTTACAACAGACTAGCAGCCAATCCACTACAGCAAAATATCTTTGAAGTATCACATAGTTTTAAAAGAACAGCTTCATCATGATATCCTGCTCACTTGCTTCAATAGCCTAGGGCAATTTAATTATGGCACACTTCATCTTAATTCCTATCCCTTTCTCCTCTCCCCCTTTTTCCACATCTATCACAACCCATTTGGATTAGAATCAAAGATCACAAAATGTTTACAAGACTGTACAAGCTGAATACACCTTTCCTAATCCAAAATGGTCTCAAAACCATTGTAATGTTTGTACAGGTGGGACTGGAACTTGCCATCCAGAGCTCTGGAAATCAAATGCTGAATAAATTCTTAAACTTCCTCTGTGCTTTATGTTATCAATAGCCACATGAAACAATGTCACTTCATACAGATCAAACATAGTTAAAGACATTTTTTAGCAACAACTGCTTAGAGAAGCAAAAAAAATGAGAGAAAAAGTAGGCAGAATCACTGAGAGCCGTACTGCTGAACTCTGCAGAAGACTCCTTCAAATAAATATTTCAGACCTTTATATGAATATTTTAAGCATGACAACTACACATAAACACACAGCCAAAGTGCTCAAATCCACTCAAGAAAGACTATTAAGTCATCAACCTGCTCCTGACAGGATCCACTGAATATGGCAACAGTGAGAAGTCAGGAGACAGTTGGAATCATTTCAAGACTGCTAATTTAACTTGTCTTAAAACCAACCAATGCTCAACGTGTCATCATCAATGTCATTTCATCGCAGTCTGAAAAGCCTTCGACCTAAAGCAAAAAGGTCCCCAAGTGCCACCCTTCTTGTCTACTGGTTGAAAATCTAATTGGTTCTGCTGACAGGCTTGGGAATTGGTAGGAAGGCTGTTCAGTTAATCTCCAAGGGCCAGCAAAGAGCTCAGTATCCATCTCTGAGCTTTGCTCCCTGGCTGTCGTAAAATGACTCTGATGGTAGTGCAAGCTCTTATGCTTCAGCTGTCTTCTGACTTCTGTTAAGTCAAATTCAATAAAGTTTGTCACTCAATAATCTGAGAGCTACCCAACAAAACCTCTTTGATCAATAACAGCTTGCCTGCTTGCACTGAGGAAGGTGACCTATTAAAGATTAAAAACACACCTGCTGCTTCCAGCACAGAACATATTTTTTTACTTTTAAATAAAAATTCAGCCATTAAAATGAGTTTAACTGCTACAACTATATATAAATATTACATGACAGAAAGCTAAAATAAGATTAAAAGAAACATTTTAGCTATAGTACAGTGCTTTTGTTAAAACTTAAATTTGAGTCATTGCTTTTCTTAGAATCAGAAAGGCCTCATCCAGAAAGGCCTTTCACCACCCACATGCAACTTTTACTTTAGTCTTCTCTGTATGCTCTACCTTTTTATAAATTTTCTGCCTGCTAATAGCACACCGCTCTCCTTTAGTGGCAGTCCAATAATCTAATTTGTGACCAATGAGTGGTTTACAAAGCCCCAAAATGAAAAACTACAGGCAAATTGAACTGCACTGGGTAAAGAATCACAAGTGCACTTTTATTCATATGTTCATTTTAAATAGTTCACATGTTCTCCACTTGTAAGGCAGAACTACTGCAAGTACCTTAAATCAAATTTTATAAATTTAGAAACATTTTATAAGTGTACGTTTTGATAAATATTCTTTTTGTTTACTCCATAGGGAGTACTGCAGTTAAAAGTCTTCTGGAGAAAGTCTTCTCTGGAGACATTCAAAACCCGCCTGGACGCCTTCCTGTGTAACCTGATCTAGGTGTTCCTGCTCTGGCAGGGGGATTGGACTAGATGATCTTTTGAGGTCCCTTCCAATCCCTAACGTTCTGTGATAAGTAGGTATCTCTGTTGTGTCTCTGTACTGCACAGAACTTTCAGATTAGGTCATCTGGAATCGGCTGTTATTCTGTTAGATTTTTTCTTAATGATTAAGTATTAGTTGAGATACCTTACCTAGCTGTTTTACAAAAAACAGGAGAAGGATATTGATTAAAAAAGCATGTAATTAAAGGTGTCGTACGTACTAATAAATCACTGAAGGAGAAATCATCTGTAAGTAAATCTGACTGAACCATCATTGCCTGTTTGGAATGTGTTATCAATCTCCCAGAAAATCACAGAGCCCCCCAAAGCAGTTAATTCAAGATACATTAATTTATTTAAGCAGTATATCTCTTGATTGTCATGCTTTGTTTAACACTAGATCCTTCATGCATCCATTTTAAAGAAGTAAAAAAGCAACTAGAGGATGACATGACACTTCAAAGCAGCTAGGAGACACAGATCTGTATCTTCAGTGAAAATTAAATAAACATATATCCCTAAATTCTCTGAATTGTTTAAAAAAATCCAAGACAGCAATTCTGGTAAAGATTCGGTTGGGGTTTACACTGTCATTAGTTATTACTGCATAAGAAAGTAAAATACTAGTCTATGGATACTAAGGCTAGACAGATATAATAAAGAATTACATGTTAGGTAAAGCTACTGCAGTACCTGAAAAGAAGTCTACATTTACTGGCTTACACTACCAGACATCAAACAGTTACCATAAATAAATGCCCTACTAGGAACACCAGAGGGACTCAGTAATGATGATCAGTGAAGAGTAAAGTGCTTCTGCACTTTTGCAAGGCTTCTCTCCTTCCTCCTCCTAAAGAGGCTCAACAGGTAGGTATCACGCCGTACGGTGCTTTGCTGTCAGTTAAGACACCTTTTTTTGTAACAATAAGGCTACAGGCTCTGAGCTGTCAGCCTTGCCTCCAGAAACACTGAAAAGGATAATGCTTGAGGTGTGAGTAGAGCACGGCTATACAACTGGGCCTCAAAAAAATGTCAGCTACACAGATTAATTTTTTTTATGAGTAGTAAAATCCAAGAAAACTCAATTCAAGACACAAAAACTCAAAAACTAAGGCATAGATAAAGGCAAGTGATAACCAAAACAATCTTCTGGTCACTTCAGTGGTGAAGCCTCTTGTATAAAAAGAATCTGTTTGAGGTATGTTCATATCTTACTGTTACAAATTCTACAGGAGATAATTAAGACAAATGCTTTTATTATACATAATAAAAAGCATGCATTGCCTACAGAATATCCTAAAACATATATCTATTAATCTCTAACAAACAGTGCAGAGAAAGTTCCTTCAATAACCCCTGCCAGTTACATGCCAATTCAGTGAGTGCGGACAACTGGACTGGTTCTGCTGGACTTTCAGC
>NW_010196809.1:13533-15709 GCF_000695765.1 Mesitornis unicolor
AGATTCTCTTCACTTTTTCCAGCTACCTAAAATTGCCAGCAGCGAACACCAAAACTCACTGAATAACCCTTTAATTATCTGAGAGGGAAGGAGTAAGAGGCATCTGAAGACTGGGACGGGAAAGAAACAGAAGTTGTGTGTAAACTGTTCTTGTTGCACTGAGGTTTTCTGTCTCACACATTTATTTCTAGCAGCTGCAAGTGGCCAGCCCGGCTCCTATCTGAGAAACTGCTGACATTCATCAGCTAAACACATAATATTTTCATGCTGTTAATTAATCGGTGGTTTATTTTCTATGTTGGAAAGCCAGAATCATGTTAGGCTTCTAATGCACCACAACACTGGGGAACTTATTTATGCCATGGGCATTCATCAAGAGTCTCTGGATAGGATCACTCACGTCCATGGGATCTTTTTCTGAAGAAGTGTGATGGTGTGTAGTTACTGATGAAGGAAACTATAATAAGAAAATCAAAGGTTCAGGTAGCTACATGTCATTTTTAAACACTGGATGGTATCAGTGCCTGCATGATATGATAGTTGGTAAACAATGTTACTTAATGTTCTGCTTCACAACAAATAAGTGTTACTCATAAAGTACCTATCTGCAGCCTGATTTGCAAAGTTGCTTGGCACTTGTAGCTAAATAAGAGGAAGCTAAAGAACAAATAAATTGTTGTGGAAGACTAAGTAGCTTAAAAAAATCACACCTTACACATGTCAACTTGGGCATTCAAAATATAGGCTGGCACTTTTCTCTGTGGCTTATTCCTCTTTTAATAATGTCATCTCACCTCACAGGGGCTTTGTGAAAATTAATTAATTATGGTTTGTGAGGCATTCAGATGCTAATGATAGCTACAATGGAAAGAAAGCCTATGGAGAAATTAATAGTTTTGAATTCAATGTAATGATTGAATGTGAACACCACATGTGGGTCACATATTGGCCAATAAGAATAACAGAAAACATGAATAGCTGCTCAATCACTGATCTCTATTAGTATGTACACTGAATGAGAGAGGAGTCCTGTGGTAAAAAAACATAATATATGTGTAGATAAATAAAAATACTACTCTAATAAGTAAACCTGAAATGCTGAGATGATGTATAACAAGCAAATGGAACTGCCTCATTTCTCGAACACTAGATTTTGTAAACACTTAAATTCTCAAAAAAAGTGCAAATATAAAGAAGTATAAAAACAAGGAAAGATTATTTTTTTCTTGTTTCACAACCTAGACTACTGTGTCTGCAACATAAAAACCCACACCTGCAGTAAGTTCTGGGCTAGTCAGTTGATTTCAGACAGGCTGAGAGCAGAGGAATGCTGACATGCAGGCACTCAAAGTTGTGCTTGATATTCTGAAAGGACAGCAGCCCACCAGTTGCTCTCCCAGGAAAGTTCCTACCACCTTCTTTACTAGCTAGTATATAGATAGGTAGATTTTGCTACTTGGTACAATCTTTTCCAGTGTCTCGCTCAATTAATTGAGCTTTCCTTCCAGAAATCCTCCTTCTTTTCTAATAAGGCTCTTGAATTTTGGTTAGTATGCGACGTAGAGGTATTCTAACACCCAGGTCCTTATTTGAGCAACTGGCCTTTCCATAAACAGCAAGAGAAATCTCCCTCCACTGCACAGAAGTACTATAAATCTTCAATGAAATTACTAGGGAACCAAAAAACCACCTAATAGTCAAAAAGCAAAAAAAAGTCAGAACCAACATAGGTGTTCCTTTCTTTTAACTCATTCTGAAACAACTCAGCCAGTGTAAAACTTCCAAAAACCATTACCCTTTGGTAGACACATACTATGAAAAATGCCAGAGGAAACAATCACTGTGTAGTCAAGTATACCACTTAAAATTGTTTTGAGATTAAATCCTCATCCTGTTTCTATCTGCTTAGTATTTCACATTTAAAGGGCTCCTCAAAGTCCAAATTCCAGCAGTGACAAAATTCTCTCAGCAGAGCACAGGCAGCTATCTAATTATTCCTTAAATGGTCCTGCCACATGATTCAAGCTGGCATTGGAACTGGGGAGAAGTTAGGAACACGGATGCTTGATCCTGCAAAGTGACAGAAGGTGTCCACAATTGCCTGACTCTAACCTACTCTCAGCATAGGACAGAGCCAATGACAGACATCAGAGCTGCCCCATCTCACTGGAAGAGC
>NW_010196809.1:15740-25829 GCF_000695765.1 Mesitornis unicolor
GCACATTTAGATCCATTTAAATAAAGCTTCCATATAGCACACTTTATTAAAAATTAACACAATATTTTTCAAGATAGGCATGGTTGGTTGCAGCCAAGATATCGACATACTGAAGCAAACACTTCAGACTCTGGACTTAATA
This sequence comes from Mesitornis unicolor, assembly GCF_000695765.1. NCBI lineage: Eukaryota > Metazoa > Chordata > Aves > Mesitornithiformes > Mesitornithidae > Mesitornis > Mesitornis unicolor. Next base: position 15,883 of record NW_010196809.1, read on the forward strand.
TGGCTATTGAACTGATGTTACCTCTGTTATGATTGCAGTAAAATTATTTTAAAAAGCAAACCAAATAATTCCTCATATCTTGCTTGACGGAAATCCCCAGTCACAAAACTGTTTTAATTTTTTAACACTCTCAATATACCCAGTCTGATACATGCAGGTCAGGGTTCTTCTTTGCGCAGGCTCCCTATTTCACCTCTGCGGATATCTTTCTACCAAGGTGACTTCAGTCTAGAGCTGAGTTTTATTTTATTTTATATTATATGGGCACGATAATTCACACAGTGCTCTGAGATATTTGTGATCTACTTTGATTTCAGTATCATAAATAATTCCCTCTGAGCCCCGTATTCTTAAGGCAGTATAATTTCAGAGGTCCTTCACAGTTTATCATCTAGTAATATTCTATATTTGTTCTTCTAGCTTCTTTTGTCTTTGATCAAGGTTAACTATCCTAGTAATATTTTCATAGTTTCCTTTTGTGAAGTTTGTATTTGTAAACATTTAATTAAAATAATTAGAAAAGGTTAGGATGTGACAATAAGAAATATCAGAAACATAAAAACCTCTCATGTAGAGAGAGCAAAAAGACTGAAAGCGCATATTTAAGAGATGAGAGAAACAAGTGGAGACTTGATAAAAGTGCACAATGTAATGAATTATATAGATAATGTTTATCATAAGTTTCTATTCATCATTTCTAGTAATACAAGAACAAAAGGATGTGGAATGAAATTGAGAGATAATAAAATTTATATCTGATATCAAAGGAACACTTTTCTAGGAAGATAAAAAGCAAACCAAACAAACCATGTAATTGTTATATGAAATACAAGTTTACAGGACAGAATGAAGCCTTCCAAGTTTTTCTGGAGTACTGTTATAAATAATATACAATGTGTATAATATGCAAAAGAACATCTGGACTGGGTCAGACCAAAGACTCATCTAGACTATCTAGTCTGTGATATTAGCCAATACTAGATATCAGTGGAATAGCATAAAACCAGAACGAATACACACTGATATTCACTCCTACATCATGCCAAAATTGCAAGGAACTGGCATAGGACCTTCCTGATCCACAGCTTGTATTCACATCTTTAACTAGTGATTCCTTATGCGTTTCTCTTCTACAGATCTGCCCATCACATTTGGAATCGGTACACACTTTCAGGCTTCAAAAATATCTTATGTCAGTAGATTCCAAGGCTTCATTCTGTGTTGCATGCTGGCTTCATTAGGGATGTCTCCCTATTCTTGATTTACAAAAACCAAAAGTGCTTCCTGTTCTCCTTCTCATCCATGATTTACATTCCTACATCACATCCTACCATTTAGCTCTTTTCTGAAATGTGGACTCCTTACTCTAACTACTCTCGCACCAAATGGAAGCTGTTTTGTTACTCTGGTCATCCACATTTTTCCTCTCTGTGCTTTTTCTCATTCTGTTATGCCTCTTCTGAGATGATAGAACCAGACTGTATAAAGTACTTAAGAGACATGCTCTGTCCAAAACCACCAAGCACTCTGCTGATGTTCTCCTCATGTTAGTTTTAACTATTCCAAATTATTTTACAGCCTCTGGGCTGTATTTTCCATGGATGTTCCTTTGCATTTATGAATATTTAGTTTAATCCATGATTTTATCAAAAAGGCATTCAGCACCAAAAGTTCCCACTCAGCATAGCTCTTAGCACTGATCTCTGGTGGATTCTGCTAGTACCCTCCCTCACTGTGAAAACAGATCACGTTATTCTAGTACTTCTTCCTATCTTTTTATCAGCTATGAATGTGAAAGGCTGCCTTTTTTGCACCATGGCAAACTGGCTAATGGGCCTGCAATTCTTCAGATCCTTCCCAAATATAAATATCATACTCGCTACTCTCCAATCATATAGTACTCCCTAGTAACTTTATGGATTTGCTTAAAGTACTGATCAGACCTCCAACTTCATGTGTCACTTCTTTCAAGAGTTCTGCGATTGAGTACATCTGGTCTTGATCCCTTTGAATTTCACTTTGGCAAAGATTTGGACCTGAAATTTATTATTATATTAGTTTTCTCCAATGTTTTTTTTCCCCTCAGATTCAGAAGAATGGTATTGCTGAAAAAATCATTGAACTCTTCCTCTTTTCATCTTGATTTGTGCTACAAATTGCAAATAGGTTTTTCAAGTTCAACCTAGAAAAAATCCACAACTCCTCTACTCTCAAGTCACAACTGACTTCAGTAAATAGCTCTGTTTACCCAAGTTCGCGTTTTTAAATCAATTACTTGGGAACTGAATTACTTTTATCTCCCCATTTAATCTGAACTGAATGAATGAGATTATTTTACATAATCAGCTCTTCTATGATAGACTTACAGTAAGCAAGTCTCAAATGGCATCAGCTCTTGCTGACCCAGTGACAGCGTGATGAAGTCTGTTAACTATCACATTCAGGCACAGATAGAGCAAATGTTAGGGATTTTCATAAAAGGGAAGGCAAGATCTGCAAGAACAGGAAAACTCCCAGCAGCACTGAGCTCTCCAATCATATCCATACTTGCAAATGGCATGGGAAGTCATTACATAGCAGATTTACAGTGCTACCTGAATGGACTTCTTTTACTATTTTCCTCAAAATTTATTTGGCCAAAACAGATTTTTGCAAGTACATACTCTATCTCTCTATTTCCGTAAAATGTAGAATTTTCAGGAGGAGAATTTGCATCATCCCACATGAAAAATGCAAGAATATATATTACAGACATTTTTCTACACTAGCTCATCACTACAATTTACCTTTGAGATTAGTCTTCTAACTAACCATATTGTCCACCTTATTACTGTTACAACATTCTCCTGTCTATTCATCAAAGATATTATATCCATTGCTGCATATAATTTAGATGAATTTGTGTGCTCTTTCAGTGTTTAAAATCAGTCATGGAGACTGTACAAGCCTCCATCAGTCTCTTTCCTCATTTCTTTGTCTGAAGCTCTTTCCTTACTTGTAACCACAACTCTAAAAGGAGATTATTGCAGACAATCAAGTGGGCTCTGTCCATCAAAAAAAAAATCCTCTTTTTTCCAAAAGCTGAGTTTTACAGACTTGTGGAACATTGCAAGTTCTTCTCATGCCTCCAAGACTTCCGTACCTTGTTGCATTTCATTCTCCTTTTCTGTGGACTGAAATAAATCCACTGAAAATCAAACAAGTCCAGCACCTTGTTTTCCCAGCTTTGTTTAAGCAGCTTTTATCTACGCTATCAAGAATATAATAGCTGCTGCTTAGATGTGATGTCTAGGACTCTCTTCCAATCCTACTAAGACCTTATGCAAAACACTCTGTGGATCCAAACAAGTCTGTCAATTCAACCTGACACAGAGTCTTGACCAGGTACTGTCAGCCACTGCTAGAGCCCGGACCCTTTTTGGTGTGCAGCTCATTGTCGGAATATTCAATAAAGAGCTTTCACAGTGGTGCTCTCTGGAATAATAGGAAGGATTAAGCAGTTATGGGAAAAAGGGAAAATGATCCTTCAGCTTTCAGTTGGTATGATGTACTGATAGGTGAAAAGATGAGTAAATCTGAAGTGTGTCAACTTGATAGTGACACTTTTAGAAAACCTTTAAGTTGGAATTCATAAAAATAATCAACTCACATAATAGTAATATCTTTGCTTATAGAGTATCATAAGGAAAGGCATCAGCTACATTTAAAAGGCTTTAGAATAGTGTCACTGGTCAGATAGACTGCTGCCAGTGTCGTCTTTTTGCTGCATGCTATAAAAAACTCAGTAAAACAGGTCTCCTTGTGCAAAGTAAGAAAAACAGTTACAAAACTACTTATGTTCTTCTGTTACAAAGGATTCAGTGCTTGGGTCGGTCTCATATAAGAAAGTGAAAGAAAGCAGGTGATATTCAAGACTCTGCAGCTCACATGTCAGCTATAATTTAGAAATGCTTTATGAAGCTTTTTTCTCACAAATGCCAATTATCTTCCCAAGTACTAATGCACTCTCTCCAATTAGATGAAACTGTTATCTGTCTCATACTAGAAGTAAATGCAGTGATAAATACGGGACTGTTAAAATACGTCACAACCAAACTAATCCATTTAGCAAAAGCATCCAAATATTCCAGGGAAAGTGAAAAACGGATGTTCACAGAATAAAACAAAAACAACACCCCTCCCCCCAAAGAAAAAAAAAACAACAAAAACCAAACCAATAAAAACCACCATGAACAAGAAAAGTATGTCACTCACTAGAGTCAGATATTTAAGTAGACAACTCATGTCCCAGTATAAGCATACTATTGTTATTTCTCTCTCTGAATGCTTATGCTCATAAACCAAGCCTGGGTATCAATAACAATGTGATATACTTACATGTTTTGTTACACATGTATAACAACTATCTGTATCTCTTATAACTACAGTGGTGTTATATACTACACGTAAGCTTTTTTAAGCCATGCTAAACTCTTACGGCACTGCTAGATAGAAACGGAAGCTCTAAAAATGCATACAGTTTGTGTTTCGCCTTTACAATTCACCAGGAAAAATTAAATTTATTTGAAAGAAAACACTGGGGGAAAAAAACAGCAAAGGAGTTACCACGGTATACTTAATGATTCATTATTTTGCATACTTTTGTCACATCAGCTTCTAGTTCTCTCTGAGCCAGTGGTCACTCTGGGTTAGACCAAAGGTCCATCCAGACCAGCAGCTTTTTTCCAAAGTTGGCAAAAAAAATAATTCCCAAGAGAAGAAAACAAGCTAAAAGCAGGCATTTCCCGAGACATACTCCAAACCTCCAGCAAAAGGCAGCTCAGCAAGCACCTGAGAAAACTGTGCCTTTTATAGACCCTTTTTATTTACAAAATGCCCTTTTTATGGAGAATGCAGTTAAGGTGGAATAATTATTAAGTGGGCAAAAAAACCCCCAAACCAACAACAATATGTCTGAGTTAAAAATACAGCAGAACTTGGTAACATGTCAAAAGGCATACAAGTAATGGTTACAAAAATTCCGCAAGTACTCTGAGAGGATTTGAGGGCTTTCCCCCCCCCGTTTCAGTACTATCAAGAGATTAGTTATGTAACTTACATCTTGTCAAACCTAAAACCTTTAAATAGACTTTTGAAATCAAAATATTTGACAATGGACTCCATCAAATTATGAGAGAACATTCTACTTACTTTACATCCATCAAAAAGCAATCTAATAGACCAATATGAGCAACTCACTTCAACATTATTTTAATTGATACACCTCTCTGGTGCCAGTAAAATACAAAACGCGGCCTGAAGACCTTTTTGTTTGTACTTTTACCATCACCTTTTTCCTCCTCCTCTAATCTTCTTGATACTCATCATGTTAATGTTACAGTGAACGATCTCCTGGATAAAATAACCCAGCAAGAACTGGTAGAAACTAGAACTAGTAGAAACTAGTAGAAAAGAGCTAGTAAAAATATCTGGTTTTTATAATAATTAGTCTAGATGAAATATTTACAGTACAAGAAAAGTAACAAAGCTTTGAACAATATAAGTTTAGCATATGATCTCATAAATTATTTCTTTATTATTTCTATCCCAGATACACTGGATTTACACAAAGAACTATGAGATCATGGCTTCATGCTAAACCCCATTCAGGGTAACTGTAAGGTACTGTGAAAGCTGCATCCTGCTCTGCCCTTCTCTACCTACACAGCCTCCTTGCATTAAATGAAGCAACCAGGTAGCCACAGCATAAAACCATTGAGCCTGTTAATGCAATATAAAATTATTTCAATTTCAAAGGTGGAGGGGAAAAGACATTAGATTCATTCAACAGTTACAGTACTCTTTCACTAAGGGTTGCAATGGCAACAACTGTTACTTTGAAGAAGAATCTGCAGACCATCAAAAAGTCAAATGATGACATTTTCATTTAAAGAGGATTTGATGGCTTTTTATGACATCATCAAATTTTTGATAAATATATTGATGTTGTAGAATTAGACAATATAACTGAAAAGGGAGACTACTTAAATGGTGGTTAAGTCTGGCAGACAATCTTGGAAAGGATCGGACACTACTGAACACAGAGTGGCACCACCACTGTCTTTATATATGGAATGCCTAGAAATCTTCCTTTCTGGATCACTTCGTTCAGGCATGTTTTACCATCTACAAAAGACTGCAAAAGCAGGATATACGCAACCATTATATGAATTAATTTGCTCACCACCTCTTTGAGTCACCTGTTGAACCTTTGCTAGCCAGGCAAACACCAAGTCTGGTAGGAAACCTTCAGCTATTTCAGCAATTTTACCTGTCTCTGATTTTATCTTTCACAGCTCATGATTCTACAGACTTTCTCAAAGCTCCTTCTCACAACCTGTTTTTCACAGAAGCCTGAGCCAATGTGACAGAGCTGTCCTCCATCAAAATACACCTTCAATTACAGAAAGAGGAATCCTTGGGAGAAGAGTTACAAGAATATGCTGCAGAAGTATATCTTAGTCAATAACATTGCCAAATAAGAAAATTAATAGATCCATAAGATTGCTACCCTTCCCTCTAATTAGTCTGCTAAGTTACCAGCAAAGAATTGCCCTTCTCTTGAATATTGATTTATAATAGACATGTCTTGAAAAATAAATTTCATTTTTCCTATGAAGCCACCAGCTACTATTATTACTCTTGTAAACAATGTATGTTATTATTTTCTTGAAAGAACTATATATTTATAGAAAATGTCATCCCAAACCATATATAAACCTCTGTGTGTGGATGACAAGAATATTTACTTCCTTCCATAGTTAGATTATAACTAGTTTAAAGTAGATTCTGAAATACAACAATCCTTCCCCAGAGATGCTTAATTTTCTTCATTCTGCATTTTGCTTTATTTCCCATGTGGCATATGATTTAATTTCTCTGTCCACAATATATTTATACTTGATATACATCTACAGAGCAAGTCACACAAGGTTCACATTGTCTTTTTTTCTTATATTTTAATTTCAAAAACATTATTTCATCTAGTTTAAATATAATGCTGCTTTGCAAAGGCTCCCTTTCATGGGTAATTATTCTAGAGATTACAGTAGTGCCATCATTGTGCACTTCAACCAAACCATTTGCATTCTTTCATTTTTTTAAAGGTAGATCCATTGTTTCTGGCAATTAAATTAAGGTCTTGCAATATATATTCAGAGCTATATAAAACAGTCTGTAGATTTTCCAGCATAACAATAATTAGCTAATGTTTTTACAGCTCTTTGAAGTTGTAAATTGCTGTATAAGTGCACGGTATTCTTATCATGACTTCAAGCAGGATTCAGGGCAATTAATATTATAAAACTGGTGGTTATCCAAATACGATTACTTGCTGTGCACAGGTGGTTCAAATACAATGCACAGGTAATGACTGACCTTTACAATACAATGGTACAGTCCCCACCAGAGAGCAGAGTACATTAGCCAAACACAGCTGGCTTTACTGAGGGATGTAAAAGTATTCATGGTTTCTACATCGCCTCTTGTCATTTGAGTCAGGAGGGCTTTCCCTCCGGTAATAACCATAATGCAAATCTCCTTCCTAAATGCTGTGTATGCTAATAATAACCTTTACTGTTATAAAGTCCTAATATGAACCCCACATAGGAGATTTACTAAACTGATACCTCACAAAGTTCTATTGACTAATAAGTTGTGTCTCTCACACATTTACACACATCATTACTTAACTTCTTCACAGTAATGCTAGAGAAAAAGAAAACAAAACAAATGATAGAAGAGTTTGCAAAATTACTCAACACAGGAGTGGGCTATTTGCCTGAGGTTTAAAAGTAGGTATTTAGAAGCAGTGGTTAGTTTGGTCCTCCTTGTTATCAAATGGCAATAACCAAAAGCTGTGTTTGAATGATAACCTCAGTATCTTGCAGTCTGGCAAGTAGAAGTTTTGAATGACCAATGTAAAACACCATGCTTATGCATCATAAATGTATGTCATATATGACATGAAATGTGTTGCAACTCTACAGTATTTTTGCATTTATTTTTATATTTATAAAAGGAAAAAACCTGTCAGAAAGTCAAGGAACATGGCTGCACAAGATTTTCAGTTTCACTACACACTGACACCTGCGTTCAACCATATCCACAGCAAAGAAGGATGCCATTTATCTTTTATAATAATATGGAGTTCTCTGTCAGAGTAGGGTCACTGAAATGAGTAATAATCCCACCACTGTCTAAGGTACAACCAGCAGGGTCCAGGTCAACAGGCAAGCAGACAATAATTTGCCCAACAACACTGAATTTCATCTGCCCGCAGCCTCTATCTACTGATTATACAATCAATACACCTCAGATGAGAAGAGCTAACAACTGACCGGGGCAGATCAATGCTAGCAAATAAGCGCTTCATGACAAAAAGTTTGATAATTACCATTCTGAAGCCGTGTAAATGTTGTTTCTATTGTAACGACATTCATGATGATACTGCTATGATTGCACTGTTATTATAGGTTTAATGTTAGGCAATCAAGCTGCAGTGGTCTAGATATCAACAAACAGCATCAAAAGAAAACATCAAATTGTCCCTATTCTTCTGACATTGTAGCTGCAACATTTTTCTATGTTAGTGGCCACAAATGAACAATAATAAGTGACAATTTAGTGAAAAATACTATTTTCACAGCTTACAAAAGTCATACAATATAGATTGATACAAGTATGATTATTTCTAGACCCAGAAGTAGAAGGCACACCCACTTAAAGCAGAGGATTAAAATGGATTCAGCATTGTGCTTTTTGTTTCACAGACATCAGTTCAGAGCTTTTAATCTGTACTTCAACTGCTCACAGTCCAAAAGTATACACAGCTTTGCTCAATTCATTTATTATCACTTTTGACATTGCACATTTCATTATATTTTTTTTCATTCCTGAAGTGCTGGTTCACTCTCAATATATTAACTTTTAAGAGAACTAGTCCTGACTGCCTGCCAATGGCTATACTGATTCCAGTTAGCCTCTCACACCCTCAGCATAGAGAAATGCCACTGAGACACACTATAAAAATACGAAGAAAGTCGGGACTTTGTAACATGAGAGCATGCAGAGCTGTGGCAGCCTCAGCTTTGAAGCTCTGTAAGATAAATACTATATTTAATATTTTATGCTTAAGCCTACAAGAAGACATCTCAGTAGCAAAACATGTTCTCCCAACGGCCACTTTAAAGGTAGAAGCTCTTCAAAAACAGTTCAGTCAGAGCAAATCATAACTATGATATCTGCAAAGATATCTCTGATGTTGGCATTTCATGAATTAAAGTTTTAATCAGGCCTTTCACAGACAAAACACAGATGCCTCCAAGAGTCTGCAAGTTACCTGTCTAAAACTTTTAAGTCAGTGATTGGCCATATCTGCTGTAGCCTAAGGGAAATCACCTGTCTATCCAAGAAGCTAGAGATACCAAACAATAAGAATAAACCCAAATCCTTCACAGTCAGCAATACACATGTGATTTGAACTAGCTTGAACTAAGATTTCCCTTTCAGCATTTCCTCCTCAGAACCTCGTCTACCTCACAAGAGATTCAAACAATTTGATGTATATTAAAATCCTTTCCCTCTCAGATGGGCTCATTTTTATTCAGGGACAATTTTGATGACTGACAGGTAAGCATTTGGTGCTGAAATTGGACCTGTACAAGAGCTTTGCATTTCATTTGCTCCATTACACCAGTGCATGGATTACTGGGCTTTTACTTTGGCATCTTTCCATTATTTTCACATATCTGACATGAACAAAACGACTCATTTGACATTCTGTGTAACAAATTTGTTCCAAAAAGAATAGAACATTATTATACTATTTTGTACATGTGGGTACCACAACCTTCCACAGTAATATGCCCAGAAATTCTAACTGTATAAATAGTAGCTGATATTGTTAC
>NW_010196810.1:0-10914 GCF_000695765.1 Mesitornis unicolor
TTATAATTTTTTTTACTCCGCTAATGTCGAGATTCTTAGAATGACCTACAAGTCATTCAATGTCTGTAGAATGATGCATTTTGAAAGCCGGTGACTCTAAAGGGCAGGAACGGGAGCTTTAGTGTATTTGTAAGCAGAATGAAGGTAGATTGATTCCCTTGCCATGTAGTTACCAGCAAGTTGACTGCATTTTTTTGTTTGTTTTGTATTGCATTTATTTTTTGATTTGACAGCAGTTTAGGTCATCATCATGACATTTAAATGCATGTTCAGTAGTTTCATCTTTTTCTCTGCAGAGCAGTGAACAAGGAAGTAATTTAAAACAGCAAAACTCCTTAATATTACTTCTAAATTTTTTATTTTATTTTTTTTAATTTGATGTACTTAACTCCCTAATTCTCCAGCTTCCTGAGACCTCATTTGGAAGCAGAGGAAGTCATATCAAAGTAATTCCCTTCCTAGCAGCAGTTAGAGTCTCTCTGACTCTGCTCTGGGGTCATGATTTTTGTTCAATTTCTGCGTTGTCAAATATGTAATGAGAAGTAGGCCACATTCAAAGCTAGCAAAACCATACATAACTGCACCTACTCAATTTCTCTTGGCTCAGTACCATCCCAGTTAATGCTCAACTTTGAGCATTTTTATTGCTGCCCTAAAAGATTATCAATGTGTATCTTATGGTAAGTAAAACAAACAAAAAAAAGACTTGGCAACAGAACTGATCTATATCCTTGTGTTTTATAGGCAAGAATGCACATGAACTTGAAACAGGAAAATATGTTTCAGATAATAGTTATGTTACATTTACTGTAATTTTATTAGATGTCTCTTTTTTGAGTTTTAAACTAATTCCCAATGATAGTTGAATTTTTGGAAAGAGGATGACTTGGTACAGGAAATAGTCTTAAAGGCTTTCTGAAACCTTTGGTGATCTCCATAATATAATTAAACTTGTTCAAGGGAGTAAGCTTTGTTATAAACAGTCCCTCTTTCTCTTGGACTTAATGCATATGGGGTTGTCTGCTCTGTTCATTTTGTTACCATGATGCAAACAAAAAATCAGTAGTTTCAAAACAGTTTTCATTCATGATTTGAAAGGCAAACAGTCGTAATGTCCTCTCCTGTGCTTGGAATTTAGCAACTTTTTTGCAGCAGTTGCAAGTGTGTGTTTGTATGTATGTGTGCAAATATCACAAGCCATAAAAGCCTTTCGCTTGTCATGTTTTACGGAGATTTTTTTTTTCTTTCGTGTCACATGTGCCCAGAGACAGTAATTATTTTGTGTGAGACTAGGATGCACAAATCCTTGAGGTTAGCATAGTGATGCTGGTGCATGGATATGTACCTCGGCAGTGGTAGCAGCTACTCTCTTTCAGTTGTATATGTTCTCCGTGGTGATTTTGTTTTTTTCCCTATCTTCATTGCATTTACGTCCTTAATGGCACGACACTCCCAACTGTACACCTTGCCACACAGTGCCCTGTCTTTGCTCCTCCATACAGCACTGGGAAAGCAGCGTGCCTGAAGGTTTCAGCGGGTGCTTCTCTGCTGTCAATAGCTGCTACTGAGAAACTGTCAGTGGGCCTCTAGGAGCTTGGTCAGACTAAGCAGGAGGTTGAGAATATCCAGCACAGCTGGAGATTCTTCCACGAAGTATCTTGCAATTTGGAAACTAATTTGGGTTCAGGCACAGTGTTATAGATTATTTTTATTTATTTTTTAGTTTTATTTTTTTTAGTCTCAAAGTAAGTGTGCCAGTATTTTCAGTGGTAAACCTTTTGTAAATAAGTAATGCTAAAAACAGAAATTCTGAACTCTTGTTAGTGACTTACAAAACAGTCTTTTCTTTTTCATAGATACTGTGTTTTTTCATTTGCCACCGAGATGTGAGGATCGAACCACAGTATATGGCGTCTCTTGCTATAGGCAGATTGAAGCAAAGGTAACTTTCCAAGTTGTGAATTATATTAATGAAATTTGATGCATTAATGGCCACAAAAATTCAGTAACTTGCATTACACCAACAGTCAAACTGCAAGATCAGCTTACATTAAAAATCCATGAAAATGTGCACAGTAGGTAGCTACAGAATTTGGGAACCGTTTCTTTCTGTTACATCAGCAGGCACATTGTGATCTGTTGAAATCACAGAATCACAGAATATTAGGAGTTGGAAGGGACCTCAAAAGATCATCCAGTCCAACCCCCCTGCCAGAGCAGGATCACCTAGACCAGGTCACACAGGAACGTGTCCACGCGGGTTTTGAATGTCTCCAGAGGAGACTCCACAACCTCTCTGGGCAGCCTGTTCCAGTGCTCTGTCATCCTCACAGTGAAAAAATTTTTCCTTATGTTCAGATTGAACCTCCTATGTTCCAGCTTGCACCCATTGCCCCTTGTCCTGTCATTGGACATCACTGAGAAGAGCCTGGCTCCTTCCCCCTGACACTCGCCCTTTACAAATTTATAAATATTAATGAGGTCACCACTCAGTCTCCTCCAAGCTAAAGAGACCCAGCTCCCTCAGCCACTCTTCATAAAGGAGATGCTCCACTTAGTGCTCAAGGCAATTGAAAAATATGTTTTGGTTGTTGAGAGCTAATCCAGGCCACAGCACCAAGTAGCAAAACAAAGCTGACAGTGTCAGGCAGCCAAGTCATGTTTTCAGGAAGTAGGAAAGCTTTCTTCATGAGTGGAAAAAGTGAAATTTCTCCAGTGTGTGACCATGTAGAATTTTAGAGTATTTCCTGTGATCTGACCATGCAAGTATAGAGATGTCTCTTCAACTACCTCCTTTCCAAAATTAGACTTGCAGAGTAGACCAGAATCTTCCCATTCAGTGTAGCTGCTTACCAATACTGAACTTTAGGCTATAAAGCTGGAAAATTGATGAGCTACAGCATGCACCTGATCTCACTGAAGAATTTATGTACTCGATCTACTAGGATCTGCCCATATTTTCAAAAGCAGTAATGGTAATATCTGTGCACTAACAATTGAGAAGTTATTCGAAATGTCTTTTAAAATTACTCCCCTTTTCAGTGAAATGCCAAGGATCTGGAATGCCATTTCGGTTTGAGTTTTAAATGAGCCTTGTATTCAGAAGATGTAAATTATATAATCTGTTTTAGTGTTAATCATACCTTGATTACATTTCGAGTTGCTGTTTATGCTATGGGAAAAATGTTACACATGCGGATATTATTTCTGTTTCTTTTGAACTAAATCCATATTGATTTTGGTTCACGCATTATCTTTGCAGCCAGTCTTCACTGTATTCTGTGATTTAGAGTTTTTCTCTATTTAACTGTGCAATAATTTGGCTTTATCATGCTCTTGATTCCAGTTTATGCTGTTTAGTAACCAAATAAGAAGATAAATAGACATTTAAAATGAACTCTTTGGAACAAGTAGAATATAAAACCAATGTTTTTCATATGACAGCTCTAGCACTCAAACTTTTTGATGTGTGGACTGTGGTCTGCACACTTGCTGTTTTGTACAATTAAGTGAATCACTTGGCTGTATTTCTGCCCCTACTCTTTTCAGGTCTGCTGTTAGTTGTTGGAACCATTTGGTCTGGCAATATTATTGCATGACTTGGATATTCCACCACTGAAGGCAGTCAGTTTTAGGATTTTATATAAATAGGGGGGTGGTATGTGGCAACTAGACCCGTGAAAATTATTTTTGAAATTGTGTGTGGATAAAAATGCTGTAATACTTCTCTTTCCTAGGCATTAAAAGTACGGCAAGCAGACATCACCCGAGAAACAGTACAGAAAAGCGTCTGTGTTCTCAGTCAGCTGGTAAGAATGTTTAATTCCCAAAACACTTTCAAATAACACATTAAAAATGATTTGGTTTTATTATTATTTATCTGGAACTTTTTGCTCCAACTGTCTCCCTTTAAATCATTGCGGAGGGTAACAAAATGCAGAAGTAAAATTGAATCAAAAGGCTATGGGATCTGAGTGTGTCGCCTTGAATTGGTATTTCCTTGTGAGAGTAATTGTAAAAGTGCCTGTTGTGAGGGACCAGGATATCCGTTTGCACTTTTGCTTATTCTTAAGTGCTACTAACTGTATTTCATGTACTAGGATTGAGGGGTTTGGCCACTAAAATAACTGGAGAGAGTGACTATGGATAACTGTGAAAGAGATTTTAATATCATAGAATCATTCAAATTCACCCCTCTGAGCTGGAAGACAGGAAGGGGGAGCAGAATAAACCCCCCATAATCCAGGAGGAAGTGGTTAATGACCCACTGTGTCACCTGGACATTCACAAGTCTGTTCTTGAAGAATGTCCAGCCTTCTTGGACCTCTTTGTCCTTCACATACTCACACATACAGCACACTCTTGTTTTTGTATTTCTGCCTATTTAGCAACAGCTACTGCTCACCAGGCAGGGAACAGAAATTAGTTCTGTGCTTAAAGCTGAAGAAAGAATTATTACTGGAGCTGCACAAAGAGTGTTAAAATCGGAAAGTGCTTTTCCAGAAAGATAAGTTTCCATGTTCAGTGATGGTATGGTATGTGCAAATGGAAAGAAAATAGAATTATCATTTAAAATGAGCACAGGAGAAAGATGCTGCAAGTTAGCAACTAAGGACTGCCACTCCATGAGCTCTATGTGTAATAATGTGCCTATATTGCAAGATAAGAATGGAAGAAGATTAAAGCTCAAAATGAGTGACTAAATAAGTTTTCTTCACTTGCTTTTGTGTTTGTTTATCTTCCAAGCCTTTGTATGGGTTACTTCAGGCAAAGCTGCAACTCATTACACATGCATATTTTGAAGAAAAAGACTTCTCGCAAATTTCAATTCTAAAGGTAACTTTTAAGTAATAGTCAAACAGAACAAAGCTTTTTATGTATGACTACAAACTTCAGTGGTTTTAGTTAGTGCTCAAATATTTCATTTGCATAGGTCATTCAGTTATTCAGCTCTTGTAATAACTTAATGTGAACTAAATTAACTACCCTAATCTGACAGAAGGTCATTTTTCTGACTTGTAGTGAAATATGAGAATGAGCACGATTGTCAGCCTTGTCTCTCCATTGACTCCACTAGTAAAGTTTTACTTTCTTTCTAGAATAAGATGTTGAAATACTTGAATAAATTAATTTTATCTGTTCTGGATTTTGTGTGACGATGTGCCATTAATGGCTTCTGGGTTTTTTTGCCTTTGTTCTAACTTCTACAGGAACTTTATGATCATATGAATAGTTCTTTGGGCAGTACTTTGCTAGAAGGGTCACAAGTTTATCTTGGTAAGTGACTTGCTTTGTACAAGCAGCAGAGATAATGTTACGCTAATCAACACATTCCCTTCCTGAGCTGATTTGTTTATGTGCATTAACAGATAAAGCAGCAGAGGTTTGTGTGCCTGCACAGTATTCTGTTATGCCATTTTTTATTAGCGGACTCAAATAAATGTAGTGTTTCTTTCCTAATAGGAATTAGTTATAGGTTGAAAGTCATGTTACTTCTTGACCTAGCTTGACAAGCAACTGCTTGGCTGCTTTTGGGAAACAGTACCTTCTGAATTTTTAGATAGAATTTCTCGATGGTGCTCAATCTCTCACCTACCTGTTATTTGGGTTATCCCTCATTTGATTATGACTCTTTCCTATGTTTTCTGAATGCACAGTGTGCTGTTTGCTTCAGTGTTTCCATAATGTTGTGTGTCAGCCAACGGGTGTAACTTGGAGTGTGCCTATTCACGTTATTAGTGTCTCCATTGTAGATTTAACACTTGCTCCTGCTAAAAAGAAATATTTTAATAAGTTGTGTTACTGAAATAACCAGGTTTACACAGAATGCATAATGAGTGTCCCCCTTCCCCTGAAAAATGGTTTCAAGAAGTAAGTTAGTATCTCTGCTAGCTATTAAACTGTACTAATTGCTCTCTTTTTGGTGTCTCAGGTCTGTCTCCTCGGGATCTTGTTCTTCACTTTAGACACAAGGTAGGTGTCTTCTGCGTGATGCATAAAGTACATCACTTACTTTGGGGAGTAAAATGTGTTGTGAGGAACTGAAAAATAAATGTCTAGACATACCTGAGCTAGGAGTAAGAAGACTGTTTCCTAAGTACTTCTGGTTCAGCCTCCTGATTTCCCTTCCCCTGCGCTTACGTAACTTCTGTGAAAGTGAGTTCCAGACAGAATCTTTGTCTACTGGAATCCCTGGAGATTTCTAGGTTTGTCCGACACTTCTTTAGTCCTGTCCCAAAGTGCAAGTGGTATCTCAGTTATGGTCTTGTTTCCGTTTCCTCCTGCTTGTCAGATAAACGTGATAGAAGAATATTGCTAATGTCTGTGCGCACAACTTGGAGCATTTTTCCATGTATCTTGTAATTTTTGCAGCTTTTGCCATCATAAACCTCAGGAGACTTTGCACCACTCTTTTTCCTAACAACTATTGAAACTGAGTATGTATCTTATGCCTAATGCTACAAATAGCATTTAGAATCTTTTATTAACTAAGAGACATCAAGGAAACAAATTTGAGAATCTGGATTTCATGGTGTATTTCCACCTGCTCTGTAAATTTTTGGGGTAGAACTCATTTTTGTTTAGCTTCAGATGTCTGCCAGTCATGCCTCAGAAGCATCTGTGTTTTTCTTTGAGTGTAGAGAGTCTGGACAGCGATTTCTGATCTAGATGCCTGATCTGTAGCTGCCTAAAATTAGGTGAGGTGAATGCTGTTCTTGGCATCTTGCTGAATTCTTCTCTGTATTTCTGTGGAGGAGCTCTTTCATGTTTATGCAGTTTACTGTTTTTTAAAATTCTGGAATTATACGTGTTCTTTCTGATAAGCTTCATATGATACAAATTACACAGTTTTTGTTTGTGCAGGTTTTTATTTGTGCATCTCAAATACTATTTTAAAATGAGTTTTCAGGTGGAGAAAGGGTATTGGAACGCTGGGTTTCACTGGTCAAATGTATCTGATCACTTCACAGTTATGCAGTGATTAACATGAAATCTTCAATAAGAGATTGTTTGCACAGTATTTTTTATAAATGGCACTGGTTCACTCACCATATTTTTCCTTTTTGGATTTTTTTCAGGTCTTGATCCTGTTTAAATTGATTCTTCTAGAGAAAAAGGTAACATTTTGTAGGCTGAGGCAGGTAATTGAAGTAGAAACGCAACCGTTAATTTTTTTTCATATGAAATCATGTAGAATATACTAGAAAAAAACAATGAAAGTAAAATAAATTAAAATTATCTGAAGTCTTATCAACAACTTTGCATCCATATGTAAATTGGGAAATTGTGCTAAAAGTAACTGCTGCGTGTTGATGTATAAATTTGCCTCCACTTCTGTCCACATTCTGCCTTATTGTTAGCTGTACCAGCCAGAGTAAGTAAAATGTGATTAAGTGCGAGTGGAGAAACTTAGCATATTGTAAAAGATAGGAAAGGATACACATAATGCAATTAGGTACCTTTGTGAAGAAACTGATCGGAAATGCCCGTTCCTGAAAGGGAGCATACAGCTTTACAGGGATTCAGTAAGTGGAACTTCTGGTTTGGGCTTTAAGTAGGCATAGCAAAGGAAACAAGTGTTAAAAGTGTCCTTCAGACCTGAATTGCACAGACACCTGCAGGAGACAATGTATAAGAGCTCTATCTGTTAGGTCTGGCTGAACTCAGATTATAAATTGGTAAAACTGCTGAATTGTAGGCTGTGTCTTCTTTGAGCTATCTTACAACCTCAGAAGCAATGCTATCTTAGCAATTTTAGTGGAATATGCAGAATGTACAAGCAGATGTGAAGTAGTAGATACAGTTGTTTTCTTCTGTGTGTATATTAATACCTGGAACAAGAACTTTCAGCTAAATTACTATGTATCAGCTCCCAGACACATTTACACAGGGACTTTTTTGTTGTTGTTTTGCTTTTTCAAACTTTTCATTTAAAGTTGTGTTTTGGTTTCCCAAATGTCACTTTTTCTTCAGTGAACCTCCCATATTAAAACCCAGCTTCTTCAGAGTGCTAGGAAGGAACATGAGAATTTTCTGTTAGCTGCAACTGGAATGTCCGTAGGACTGAATCTATAAGACATCAAAACAGTTGTGTGCTTTTTTAAAGTCTGTATCCAAGGCCTAGGTATCTCTTGTGAGGCAGTAAATGTGGCTTTTAAAAGCAGAAGTAGCAGCTTCTCCAAAGCTTCTGCACTTGTCACTTAATTCTGTAAGTTAGATATACCTTGACCATTCTAAGTGTTTATTGATAAATATTTATTTATTACAAATGCAGTTTCTGCATTAAAGAGCCACATGCTAAAGACTGCTATATTAAAGGCTATGCAGAAGGTATACTTGGGAAAATGAGTATGACATAGTAGGAGTACACATGTAGAAACGTATGTAATCAAGACTTGATACGCAAGCCTTTTCCCCAAAATAACTTAATATATTTTGAAACTCTACAGTGATGATTTTTATTTTTTTAAAAACCATTAAGTGGAAGAAATATTTTCCAGTTAAGATTTGATAAAGTGTCTCTACTGATATGTTTAAAAGTCTATGATAGCATTTCATCATGTCAGCCCAGCATTTGGATGTAGATAAACAAAACACTGAGCTACAGTTCTTTTCTGAAGCTGCTCAGACCACACGACATAAATGCACAGGAAGAGGGGCTGGGGAAGGTTTAATGTATTTTCATATGACTCAAGCATATGAAATTGTTTTTTAAAATAACTGGATGCTTATTGAATAAACCTGCAAGTTGCTTTGTTTTTGTTTTTCCCTAAGCTGAAACAGGAAGACAACACTTGCAATTTCAAAAGCAAGCGTTTTGGTTTTCTGTCACTGTCTGTTTTCTGGCAGATTTTAAGGTTCCAGAGCAACTGTGGGAATCTGTATGTTCAAAGACCTTAAATATAATATGCTAGAAGCCAGTAGTAATGCCAGTTTTCCTTGAGCTGAAAAATGCCTGAGTTCCACGGACAGATTTCCTTTAATCCTTAGCAATTTGGTTGATGCCTTTCCTAAGACTAAAGGTTGTTTTGTTTGGTTTTTTTTACCTCTTGGCTGCTGTTAGGCTATAAGACTACTTCCAGATGGTGATGACTTTCTGCTGCCAAGACCACCCAGTTTGCTGATGTAAATGTTGTAGGCCACATAACAGAGTTGGGAGGGGTCAGAAAGTGTGCACTCATGTAGGCGGAAAGACGGCGGAGGGACTTGAGTACTTTTCTCTATTTATTCTATCGCTTAAGTAAGCAGTGTATCCAAACAAAAGCCCAGACTGAAACAGATTTATTGAAAACAAGGTAATTCTTTATAGACTTAATAATTATTTCTGTAGGCTTCAAAATAAGTTTGGCTAAGAATACAGAGTGTCTGAGAATCTATACTTGTAGGGGTATCATAGGGTTTGTGTTGTGGTTCACTGCTGTTATATCGTGCATCTTGTACACGTGCATTATAGAGCAGCATGTTAAAAGAAGTTAGACTTTTTTACTTCAGTTGGAGTGAGCTGAAATCCTTTCCTCAGATGAGTGGGTTGTTCTTCTCATCATGCTTTTTCTGCAGTTGCAATTTGAATTCACCTGACTTGAACATAGGAAAAAGAGAAATTGTACAAGATAATATACATACTCTGCTCTAGCTGAGGTACCATTAAACATCGTTTGGTATGTGGTAGGACTGCGCAGGGGTTTTTTTCTCTTGGTTCTGTCCATTCACTAGCTTGTAGACCTGCAGACAGGAGTGGAACGTGAATTATTTTTCATTAGTCACTTCTGAAGTGTCTTCCTAGCTTACAGCAGAAGTCTCTTATTAAGTCTCAGTCTGCAAACTTCCACTTTTAATTTCGTCATGCACGTATTAAACTGGCCTGCAAAGTCACAGAGTTAAATTGCTCTGTATTCCCTTGCACTGTTGATTCCTTGTAATGCTCGTGTATTTTTTACTAGTATTGTACAGCTTGCAGATGTAAAAATGACATTGTTAAACAAGGTGACTTTCATGGGGGGGGGGGTTGGATTTGGGTTGGTTTTTCTTTTTGTTTCTTTTTTTCTTTCTTCCTTCCCCCTTAAAGGTCTGTGTTGGAGGAACTCCAGCAGCAATACTCAGTCTGCCCTGTGTTTATTCTTTCAGTCCTAGCTTTTGACATCCATTTTTTAATTCCTTACTAATTTACTAATCCCAGTCTCTCTGATTTAATTAAGGAGATTCTGTTTTCCCATGTTAGGCCCTAAGTGCCTTACCAAAGTTAATATCAGTCATCTGTTTCCAAAAAATCTCTTTTTTCAATCACAGAAAGAGACTTGTAATAAATGTATGATGCATTTATCCTGTTTTTCATTTATCTGCATATCTTTAATGTATTTTCTTAGATGTTTTTGCATAGGTTTTTGTCAGAATTCTGGAATGATGATTATTTGGCCTCTTTGATTTATAACAGAGTTTTTTAATGTACTACAAATGAGCAAGAATTTATGCCATGTGCCAGGAACAACTTTTTTTCTCTGTCATTCAGTAACTGGATCAATTTGGGAAAAAAAATCAGAATGACTGACAGAAAAATCTGATTGACAAGTATATATTATGTGTGTGTGTGTGTATATATATAAACCATATATTACAAATATCTTAAACTTTTAGAATACAATAAACATATTTCAGTATTTACTTTGAACTGTTGCAAGAGCTGTTGCTGGTAAGCAGCCTTTCTAAAATAACATAAAAAGTGATGTCTTGAATATTTTGCATGTGTTCTGTCTATCTTTGCTTAAGTGAAACTTTAATTTTTCTCATTTTCTTCTTCTCCCTAATTCCCCTTTATTCTCTTTCACACCCTCCCACGCCTCTCCCTTCTGCCACCAGGTGCTGTTTTATATTTCTCCAGTAAATAGATTGGTGGGAGCTCTGATGACTGTCCTGTCA
>NW_010196810.1:10945-41520 GCF_000695765.1 Mesitornis unicolor
TGGTAAGAAAAAGAAGTTTGGACTTCCTTTTATATGTTTTCTGGTGATAAGTGGCACTGGCTGTACTGTTTCATTTGGAAATCAACTTATATGATGGTAGAGTTATGTTGGTATGTTGCCTGAAAGATGGGTGTCCCTGTGCTACGTACACATCTCCAAATACTTACTACTTGCACTCTATGGGTTGTTTCCTGTGCTTAATCGGAACCAGAGGATCTCTTGTATTGCCTAGTGGTAATATAGGTAGGACCCTGAATGAGTTGAATATTCCTGTCAAGTTCCTTAAAAAAACCCCACCAAACCAAATACCTCTTTTCCTTCTGCATGCGCTTTCAAAAGGAGAAAAAGGAAAAAACCAAACAACAAACAGACAAAACCAAAACTCCTATCTTTGCTAATTCTTGGCTTCTAACCAGTCTTAAAGCAAGAGTTGGGACAGATTCTTAAGGAGAAGGTGTGGGGTTTGAGATTTTTGAGGTTTTTTTTTTTAACACACACTTCCCTGCCCCCACCCCCCAAAGCAGTGTTTGAAAATATGTGATTTTCACTATGCACATGAGCACTTTGTTCATTTTATTTAACAAAAGTAACTACAGTTTTTATTGAGAAGTTGATACTCATGAATGCTATCACTTTGCAGGTATGATTGAACATGGTCTTACTGACTGCTCACAGTATAGACCAAGAAAGAGCATATCAGAAGATGTTGGCTTGCAGGAAAATACATCACGGTTAGATGACTCTGTTTCTGTGTCTGCTGCTGATATTTCAAATACAAACTTAGGAATGGGAAATGGAGACAGGAGGATGGCAGGAAACCATTCACTGGAAGGTCAAAAAGCAAACGTGCCTTTCTGTCAGTCAGAGAAGACTTGCAATGGAGCTCAGTCCTCCAGTGGTACTGTGCAGCACTTGAAAGTTCCTTCCCACACCTCTCCAGTGTCCTCTGAAAGTGACTGGGAGACCTTAGATCCTAGCATTTTGGAGGAGTCTAATTTGAAGGAAGGAGAACGTGAAAGTACAGCGTCAGAACAGGCTGAAAAACTTCCGGGCAAAGGGATGAGCTCAGAAAGCCTTCCAATCACTGTGCAGCCCCAAGCCAATACAGGACATGCAGTGCTTGTGCCAGGACTGATATCTGGGTTAGAAGAGGACCAGTATGGTATGCCACTGGCTATTTTTACAAAGGTAAACATGTTGTCCATGATACCTGGTAACTCATAAAGACATCTGTTTTTCAGAAGTGGCTAGTAATTTTGGTTACCCAACGCCACATGGACAGTAGGGTACTACAAAACACGTAAGTACAGTCTCTGGCAAGTGATTGTGTTCCTAGGCAGGTGGAAAGCATGAGTGCACATCCAAGAGGCGTGTGTACATGCACACATGCATTGCACTTTTATATGTATATGTACATTGTTTGCAATTCTACATGATGGTTCACTGCAACCCCACTGTGATTAGTTAATGGTACGTATCAGTAACCACTGGTGTTTTTTTTTTTTTACTCTGAAGAATTGCTGATCTAACCTATATGGGGCAAGATCAGAGTACTTAAGAAGTGTTTAGATATCTTTATCTAAACTAAAATTCTGAAAACAGTATCTTAGCTGACACTTAAGCCTATGTTTTCCTCTTTTTATTTTTGTATATGTATTTATAAATGTGTGTGTGTGTGTATATATATGCACAAAATCCATATATAAATATGTGTATATATGTACACACAAAAATATAAAAATATATATATAAGTATTTCATCCTTATTTCCGTGGTAACTCTTCTTAATTGTCTTTGACTCTTTCCATGTGCATGGTGCTGAGATGGAGAATTTTAAGCTTGTGCTGATGCTTAAGTGAACTACAGGTATTCCAGAGTGTCGCTAACAACTCTGATGGACATTGTCACATAACAAGTAGTATATTTAGTAGGGCTGGTTTCCCATGAAAACCAGGGAGAATGTGTCCCTTTAAAAAATACTTTTGTTAGTAAAATAAGTGATATCTTAATACGTATTTTTTATTTTGTTTTTAATGTAATAACTTTTTAGATTAACATTTGCCCAGAAAGTAGATGATTCAGATTTATTTCCTCAAGCTGATGAGGTTCAAAGTGATGTTTCTTCCTTTGGAGGTGCTTATTTGCATTTTCTTGCAGAACATTGTATTTGATGGTTGTGTTTGGGCTTCTCACAATAACTTTCGCTGGAAATTATGTGCTATGTGGGCCCAAGTGAGGAGGTCAGATGTCATTGCCCTCACGTCACTGTTAGAAACACTTTTTCAACAACAATCTGCAGTCTGGTGTTTGTCTTTATGGTCTGTTTAAAGAAAAGAATGGCCTGTAAATTATGCTTAGTCTAGGTCTATTGAAAATACTAGATTGAAAGCAAGAAGAAAATAAAAATAATTGAGAAGGGAGCCTACCAGTGCATACTTACTTTGCCACTAAGCTCATAAAATGGAAAAGTAAACAATTTTAAGGAAACTGACGATTTCTACTTGTTTAACTGCTGTTCCAGAAAGGTACTTTTCATTTTAATTTATCCAATGTAATTAAAGTAGAAAAGGCTCTACAACTCTTTAAGTTATCAGAAAAAATGTGGTTCCAAGTTACAGTTTAACCACTTACTGGAAAGTTTAAATCTCTTTTAGTGCTCTCATCTCAGGGTTGTTTCATGTCGTGCCACGGAAAGACTTAATAAACCTGGCAAATTTGAATGGGAGGAGATTTTGCCAGATGGCACAACGCATTATCCAAGTACACCTGAGCATAAGGAAAAATAGCTTTTGATACTTGTTTCTTTGGTACCAGTTCTGTAAGATCTAATACTCGTTTCATTTGCACTCTTTTTAATACGTTCGTGAAAATAGAAGTTGTTATACTTACAGACAAATGTGAATTTGGGAACTTGATACTTTAGTGAAAGATTTCCAGGACTTCACTGCTTGAATATACAGTAACTAAACCTTCCTTTGCCACCTTCTTAAACCACATTTTCAGAAAATTTTCCATTTTAGGTTGGTGATTCCTTTCAAAGCACCGTTGTTCCTTTGACACAGGCTGTTTATTTTTAACTGATAAGTGCTTGTCATCTGGAAAGCCATCCCCGTGCCTAGTCTAATGAAAGGGAATAGTTGTGCTCCTTTCTTCCATGTGTTTCCAATTACCATGTACTGCGTGATAAAGTGCACGTGCTCCTTGTTTGTCCAGTATGCCATGAGCTCTTCTGGGTTTCTTCTAGTGAATAAATTGCTTTGTGCTTTATGCAGTTGAACAGCTGGAATTAGACTTCAGGGCTACATTGATCTTACATTTTAAAAAAAATTACAATAACTACAGCTGCTTCTCAATGATACCTCAATGACTTAACCTCAGAGCCTTTTTTCAAAATGTTTGGGGTTTTGTTTAATTGGAATGTAGGATATTAGATTAATTTGCAAGTATGGAGTGGCTGAAAGGCAGTGTTTTGCTTTCTGTCCTGCTCTTTCTTCAAGCTGGCGTGCGCGTGCTTATCAAAAATTGATTGCTATCTCTGAAGCCTGGAAAACTCCACCTACAAAACTGTGGCTAGCAGTCTGTAGCTTTCCTGCATTAAGTGCCTCAGCACTACCAGAAAACATCATGGTATGCAAGTGGAGAGATTAATCTTGATTTCCATTGACTTCGTGTCTCTGAACTGACCTGAGACCTCACTCTTGTTTTATACTACTCATTCTGTTGTCTTATAAACACATTTGATTCCTGTCCTTTGCATTTTATTTCAGTTTCAGTCCTGAGACTGAGAGGCAACACAACCTCTTGCAAAATCTAATGCTTGTGGAATCTGGTTGCTTTGCTTTGCAGATGCAACATAGCAAAGCAATAGATAATCGTGGCTGAAGTTGTAATAACCAAGGTTCATTCTGGGTGGAATGTGCTAGCTATTATTGGGAGAAACTCTGAATATGGACAATTTTTTTTTTGCTTTATATTAATCCTGTAAATCTCCCTGTTACTTTAGGGATACCTTTGTTTGCCGTACATGGCGCTGCAGCAGCATCATCTCCTCTCAGATGTAACAGTCCGCGGCTTTGTTGCGGGAGCCACCAACATCCTGTTCCGTCAGCAGAAGTATCTGAGTGATGCAGTTGTGGAAGTACGAACCTTTGCATTTCAATGTCTTGAGCTGGCTGGGGAGAAGCAGAGGCCACATCTCAAATATAGCTTTAAAGTTTAACATTCATGCCCAAATGTTGAATTACTTCCATATGAAATAAATTCTTAAATAATTCCAAGGGTAAACATTTAAATAAATAAAACTGCTTATCTATTGCTACCTAAATCTAAACCCACAGTCTCCAAAAATATCAAGAAGAAACAAATGGCCAAAGAAATAATTAACTCTTCTCAGAAAGTCAGGTACTGTTCTGATATAACCAGAATACGGTCATCTTCCCAACTGCTTATTTGACAGGATTTGGCAGGGAAAGTTTGGTGCTTACATCTATTTGCCTAGCGGCTTCAGTTTATTGATTACCTGTATGTAGCTCACCAAATGCTGATTATATAGTTAAATCTATTTGCTAGAACTGAGTGTTTTCTTAGATATTTTTTTAACCTCTTGATTCAATCAGAAGGAAGCCAATAGCAGTATGCTTTATTATCCAATTGTATCAGTTTCTCAGCTGCAAGCACTTATTTTTGAAGCCCTTATTACAAAGTCATGAAAAAAGCCCATGACATGAAAAGTAAAATTACACCAGCAACAAAATAAAATTTTTTAAAGTGCCCTGCAAATTCTAATATTGGATATAATAATACACAGAAAAACAAGTATTAGTTTTGCACAGCTTATCTAATCCTATCCTAACAAATTATACAAATTTAATAAGGTTCTGCATTTATTTCCAACAGATAGAAGATGCTCACGTACAAATTCACGATCCAGAACTCCGCAAGATCCTGAACCCAACAACTGCTGACCTCAGATTTGCAGATTACTTGGTGAAGCATGTAACTGAGAACAGAGACGATGTTTTCCTTGATGGCACCGGATGGGAAGGAGGAGATGAGTGGATCAGGGCTCAGTTCAGCGCTTATCTTCATGCACTGCTTGCTGCTGTGCTGCAGCCAGGTAGAACAAATACCTTGTCTGGGGACTGAGATGAGGGTGGGTGTAAGAAGCATTTACTCTGTTAAATGTGTGGCCTATCATTGGATCTCCCTCTGCCTAATGTTTCATTTTAGACTGCTTTTTCAGTTGTCCTTGCCTATCCTTGTCATTGTTTGACAAGCTTATTGCTTTTTTTTACTTCACCACCTTACAGAGACTTTCTTTGTTGACTGTCTCCTTCTCCTTGATTTAATTAAGCTTTCCTCATAAGTAGAAGTACCTGAAACCCCATATATGATGAGACTTTTACAGCTTCAGTGTCTTACAGACTATGTTGCAACCTGAAGTTAATTTTGGGGAACTAATTGGATTCAAGGAGAGGTGAAGTTAGGTGGCTGTTTTCAGGAAGTTTTATTAGGCTGTTCCATTTCTTTCCCTTCCTGCCATGATCTTAAGTAGGGATTCACATAAGTAAAAAATGTAGTCTAGAGGATTTATAAGCTTGTGTTTTCTGGAGTTCAGTATTTTTTGTCTTAACTCAGAGGAAATTTTCCTCTTTACTTAGAACTTTGTAAATGAATTAAAAATAAGAAAAGTATTTTTTTTAAGTTGCTTTTTTTTTTCTTCTTGTCCTGACATTGAAATTTGAACACTTTGAAATTAAAATAATACAATATTATTGAAGTGCCCAGTTTTTAGTGCTAGAGTTTTAATTGCCTTTGATTTGATAAGAGCCTGGAAAATTTTGATTTTTCTTTACAAGAAAAAAAGTAATTTGTCGTGTATTACATCTCTAATAAATTGCTGCAAATTCTCATCTTGATTTTAATGTATCAGACAATGAAAAGACTTTATCAGACTTTGGAACAGCATTTGTAGCAGCCTGGAAGAATACCCACAACTACAGAGTATGGAATAGCAACAAGCATCCGGCTCTGGCAGAGGTAAATTCCAGGTAAAGAAACTTTTTTTTTTTCCCCCCCCCTCCCTTTCTTTTTTCCCTTGTTCCTGCTATAAAGCCATGAGCATGAAACTTTGGGGCCCTATTCTGTAAGTACAGAAACGAAGTATTTCTGTTCATCTATACCTTTCTCTAATTCTGAGCTGTTACGAAGGAAAATATATCCAGAGTCGGGAGAAGTGAAACTTGTTCAGGTTGACTTTTGGCTGTCCCAAGCTGCAGAAGGTCTCATTCCTCAGGAACTGTCCTCAGATGGTTCTGCTTTTTATTAGTTGCTTCCAGGTGTTCAGGGAATAGCTGTGTCCAGGCTTGTCACTGATGGGGATGGAGGGGAGCTGGCTGGTGTATGTTGCATCTTCTATGCTTTGGGTTGTTTTGTGTGTATTTTCACTCAAAGATTAGATGATGCCGACCTTGGTAACCCTGCTGGCTGTGCATGTGTTCTGTTTAGCATGGGTTATTACTGTACTGCAGGGAGTTTTGTTTGCTTTGTCAGCTGCTATAGTCTGAAGACTGCTCTT
This sequence comes from Mesitornis unicolor, assembly GCF_000695765.1. Lineage (NCBI taxonomy): Eukaryota > Metazoa > Chordata > Aves > Mesitornithiformes > Mesitornithidae > Mesitornis > Mesitornis unicolor. Next base: position 17,523 of record NW_010196810.1, read on the forward strand.
TTTCCTTTTTTATTTGTTTCCTTTTTTGCTTATTTTTCTGCTGCTAGAAAAGATGGTCAATATCCGGTCTGTAAATAGAAGGCACGTTACAGGTAGTTCATAGGAAATCTAAGGTTGAATCATCAGTAGGACCTAGCCTTTCATAAAGTGACAGAGTAGTATAGCTACAAAATAATATTTTTCCTTTTTGTAAGCCACAGAGTACAACTAATAATTGTAATAATATGGATTCGTAGTGGAAAAAAATAAATACTTAATGTTTTCTTGGGTTTTTCCTCCTCTTCTAGCCACCCGTTCCAGGGACAGTACTCTGTATCAGATGTTAAGTTAAGATTGTCACAGTAAGTATACAGTACTTTAATCTACTTTTTTTTAAAAAACAGTGTGGTCAAATATTTCTAACTATATTAATAACATTTGCTGTGATGAACTAAATGAAATAATGATTTAAAACTAAACAAAATAATGATTTAAATTGGTCATGTACATGAAACTATAGTCAACATTCTCTGCAGAACATCACCACATCTAAAGATTAAACATTTGCCTGAAATAGGGAAAAACAGTGCTAATGCCCTATTTTGTGTTGGACTTGATGTAATAGAGCCCTGATTTTTTTCATTGTGGTTATAAGGCTTTTGCATATTTATTTTTCAATTGTAAACTAAAGTTGATGAAACTTTCATCAGTGGTCTTCTGTATGTTGACATCAAGTCTCAGTATTAGGACAAAACAGCCTTTTTTTTCCTTAATTAGCTGGTTTTTAATACAACATTGTTCTAAACCCCTCAAAGTTCACTGGATATGTACTGAGGCATGGTTCAGTTCCTTCAGTTTAGAAGTTTAAAATGAGCTTTACATGATCTCTTATTGCACTACGCTCAACTGAACTTTAAGGTGGTCTCTGCTCTTACCTGTAGCATTCAAGTCTAAACCTCCTTGGTGCTTTTTACATTCCCATAGCAGCGCAGCTCTAACTGAAGCCTGAATCCAGTCTTGGAGTTGCAGTGAATTATCTCTTCTTGTTTATGCACCAAGCAAAATGGATCGTTTTCTCCCTTAGCTGTGTTGACTGTAAAACATCAGAGACTGGTTCTTTAAGATGCCTGTAAATCAGCAATATCACGCTGCTGGTTCTGCACCTGCCTTGACTGTACACCATTATTTTCAGTATACTGTGAGTAGACCTAAAACACATGCTAATATAGAAAAACAGCTTGAGGAATAAAAAGGTTAAGACTGCAGCCTGCTGAATCTTTTTGATGCTTTTGCTGACCAACGACAGATTAAATTTCCATGATGGTGATTGAGAATGCAAATAAATCAAGGTTTATCTCAAGGTAACTGCCTTCAATAAGGTGCATGCTGATAGGAGCTCTTATTATTAATGGATGGTCTTTGTAGAAAGACTTAATTTGCAAGATATGGAGGTGTCTATAATCTTTTACTTGCCCTATTTTTGTGTTGGAAAGGGGAGATACTAACTCCTCTGAATAGCCTGAAACCAATGTAAAGGGACCCGTACTTGGTGTGTCTCTAATAATAAATATATTTACAACGGTGCCTTTATTCTCCAGATGGGACCTTGTTATCAGATAACCATCAAAATTACTTTGCTTTTGCAAACTGAGCCTAAACTTGTTCTTGGTGCATTCTGTTCTTTCTGCTTTTTTTACCTACACAGAAGATTTTGCAAATGGGAAACGGATGTGGCATGATGTGTTAAGTTTTACATAAATGGGTCTGCAAAGCCTAAATGTGGATTTGAATGTTACAATTTAAAACAAAATGAGATTATTTTCAATGATCACACGTATGCAGTAGAACTGATTGTTTTGTTTTTCTTTCCAAATGATGGCAATGTCTGCTGTCTTCTTGTGTTTCTTCAACAAAAGCAGGAAAAAGGAATGTAAACTGTACTTGATAAAAAATTTAATCTTGGAGCAAGTTACAAAGTAAACACTTTTTATAAAAAAAAGTTATGACTTATCAGTAACACTGTTTTGTTTAAAGCTTGTATATATTGGGGCCAAAACTTCTCAAAACTACTGCAAATCTGACTTTGTAATTTAAAATATAAATGCACTTTAGTAAACATTTAGGAAAGGTATAAAGTGTGTTGTATAAGATCGAACCATTGGGCACTTTGATTCCTGTCATGCTGACAGTATCTTTTCTTCCTCTGAGAAGCTGGCCTAATTGATCCAGATGGATAGATAAGATGCATTGCAGGAATTACGGCCTTGACTATATATAGATATCTATATATAGATACAGATATATATACACACACATATAGATGAATGCTATGTAAACTTGTGTGTATTGGTACTTTAACTATGTATTTTTCTCATACCTGGAAGTAAAAAGAAGGCAGTCAACTAACAGTCTTCAGTATCTCTCGTTTAGCTCTGTGCAAAACAGTGAACGTGGAAAGAAGATTGGAAATGTGATGGTTTCTACTAGCCGAAATGTTGTACAAACAGGAAAAGCTGTAGGTAAGAAATTTATTTAAAACAATCTTGTACCTAAGCTTTTTTTTGAAGAAGCATCCTGTATCTTGGTTATATTTCACTCTAATCCAAGTGTGCTTTATAACATGCATATAAAACAGAGCAGCATTTTGAGGGGTAAAGCTCTTGACTGAGGCCCTCTATATTGTGTGGTAGTGGAAAGACAAGCAGCCAGAGAAATAACTAGTGTAAATTAATTTCCCAGTGTGGGCTGGAGATGAATGTGGGAAGAGCAATGTTCAGGTACAAGCTTTCATGTAATCTGGAAATACTAAGACCACACCACCACCACAGCACCTTCTGCATTGAGCTGTTCTCATTTTTATGTCATTTGACTGAAACTGTCCAGAGCTGCTTGAAATCAGCAGAAGACCATGTGTCATTTTTTGCAATAGTCTGTAACTTTCTGTCAAAGCACTTGTTGCATTTGAACAGGGGTGACATCACGTTGTCATCCTGCAGTGCGGGATAATGTGAGTTCTCCATTGAAAACTCTGATAGTATTTCTGCAGTAGCTTTGCCAAAAATTGTTTAGCTTCCTCTTTTATTCAACTGGAGTCTTTCTACACATCTTGCTGTTGTACACTCTGGCAAGGCACCTTTTGGCCCAAAGTCTGGCGACTAAGGCAACGTAGGTCATTTCTGCTGAGCTAGTGTGTTCAAGTTCTCTGAATATTTTCTGACAGACCCTGGACTTGGATTTTAAATCCCAAATTGGACAACTAAATGTGTGATTTTTAGGGTTTTTTTTATGTAGTTCTTTTTTGTAGCTTAGTGATGATAACACTACACTACTGATCTTCTTCCTTTTGGTTTGTAATGCAGGTCAGTCAGTTGGAGGAGCCTTCACAAGTGCAAAATCAGCTATGTCTTCATGGTTTTCCACTTTTACACAGTCAACTCAAAGCCTTGGGGACTAAATCATGGTTTTGCACAATGCTGCTGAATATTTCGGGTGCAAGGCTTTCTCTGAGCTGTAAAAAGACCGCCCCAAGGCATAGGGGTGGCAGGACCAAAACAAGGTATATGTTGCTTACAAGCAGACATGGAATGTTATCGTTCAGTTTCACTGGAAGGGTAGAAGAATGGTGAGTGTCTCTATACAATGGGATGGCATTTGCTGTATATTGGTTGTATTTAAAATTACTACTTTTCTTCAAAACTGAGCCTTTATAAAGACATTTACAAACAGGGCTTGTTGCAAGCCAAATGTGTTTAACTTTAGATTTGTACATTTTCTTGGATGTTGAAAATATTTATGTAAACAAGTTATATTTTTCAATCCAAATAGCTAGACATTTGTGAATTACTAGAAGTAAGCAGAGTATAAATACTGATTCCTCTTTCAGGTTGGGTTTGAGAGCATCTCTGCAAAATGATACAGTGGAAACCCTTAAAGGGTTCCAGGCCAGGTGAAACTTTCTCACTTTCATCTGCAAACTGATCTCAGCAGGGTGCAGAGCAAGACTGTGGCTGACTTGAGGGTTTTTTCCTTTCTCCTATGTAGCTGTGTACGGTTGTTTGCATTCATCTGTCTCTGGCTCTCTTTGTGTCCCCAAATCTGTGATGGTTGTGAAATCAGCAGTTTCTTGATGTTATGCAGTAGGCTTTCATAACTTTGCATATATTTTGGCTGTGTTTTCACCCTGGGATGTGAATGGGATTCCAATTGGAGAGATCTCTTCAGGAAAAGTATAAGAAAACAGTTTTCCCAAATTGGGATTAGATCATAGACAGTTTTGTGAGGTCTTGCTTTCTTAGGATGTAATTACACTGTCAATGTAGTTACATACATACAAATATAAAGCACTAAAATGCCTAAAACTAGCACAGTAGCAAACTCTGCGTGGCTTTTTTTTTTCCTGGTAAATTATGAAGACTTCCAAATGAAAATCAGCTTTTATCGACTTTCTGTGTCAACTCAGGGAATGTTCTGCTTGGATAACTACTTTTTTCATAAGGAAGGTAACACTAGAATCGAGAGAGTAACTGAAATGGCTCGGTTCATACCCTTCTGTGAATATAGCAGTTTATATGAAAAGATGTGGCATAATGCTGTATTTAGTATATAACATGCATGTGGTGTCTTACATATGCAAGTGTATTCTGCTCCCTGCACTTCCAGATTGAGAGAGATTATTTTCTGTTTCTTGCAACATGTGTGCCTCTGTGTATGCCTTCCAACATCCTCACGTGATAGCTGTTAACATTTTTTACATTACATTGTCAAATGTTCCAACTTTCTGTGGTAGAAGGCTCTTAGTTTACTGCCTCATCAGTATCTATCAGCATTTTGCCATGTCCTTTTCCAGGGCAAAGATTTGAAGTCATGATTATTTCTTCTGTTCCTCAAATAAAACAACAGCAGCTGTACAAGAGATGTACAAGAAGGCTCGAATGTAATTTGTTTTAAGAAATTAAGTCCTAATTTCTTTAGGTGCATTTGTAAAGCTAATAGAAAAGCCACACTTGTATCACGTAGTTACTGTCTAACAACTTAGTTTTCAGTTTCATTGCTTCAAACAGCAATTCAAAAACACGGGATCTGATTTAAAGCCTTTGTTATTTTTTTTCCAGGACAAACTAGATAGAATGACCATGGAAAACCTAAGAGTATACAGTTTGAGTAGTTTTATTTGAGAAGGGCATAAAAAAACCCCTAAGGCTCTACGAATCTTACTGCTTCTGACATACAAGTAAAATTTATCTATAGAACTGCAGCTATTGCTCCTGGTCTCTGTGTGTATTTGTGTATCTCCTAAAACTTCTGATGCTCCTTTCTGGTTTATTCCACAACTCTGTAATAGACATTTTTATCTTTTCAAAGACTAAATAATACTTGATGTGCAGGAAGAGCTCTGGTGAAATAAGACTGGGGCTGCATTTACTCATGATGAGTCTAGAGCTTTCTGATTCAGCATGCAGATAAGAAAATAACTGAAAATAATCACTTTTGTGAAATGGCTTACACATTTTTCTGCTCTCTGGGATTTTAAGTGGTCAGGCTTTATGCTATAGTGAAGACTGAATATAGCACATAAAGGATTTAAGCACCTGTAAAACTAACTTCAGCAGCTTAAGGCACGCTAGGTAAATTTATGCTTAGGAGCTCATGATGGTGAGTTCTAGGAGCCAGGCAAGTGGTTGGTATTTACGTGTACAGGATACAGAAACAGGACCTTCAAGGATCCCTTGTCAATATCCTTGTCTTTGCCACCTCCTCACCTGGGATTCCCCAGTGCCCCAGATTTGTATAGCTGACTTGTTATTAGCTCTCTGCATTTCCCATACTCTCACAGGCTCCCTTGCTGGCCCAGGGATTTTAGAAAGCTGACCTTTTTTGGTAGATCTGAGGAAAGGCAGAATGTGGTGCCCTCTACAGTGCTAAGCTGATGCACAGCTGCTTGCTGCTTTGTTACAATACTTCACAGTATTTTTCTTACAAGCAAGAGGACCAGACAGATCTTTTTCTGCAGTCTTTTTCCCACTGTCCCAGCTGTCTCTCTTGTGAAGCCAGACATACAACCTGATTTAAGAGTATTTGCCTTTCTTTGCAAGTTTCTTTTTCTATAATTTCTGTTAATTTTCAACCTTTTTACAAACTGGCATCCCGCTAGCAAGTTGGGCTGTGATTTAAACTCATATGGTGATCAAGACTCATGCAGCAGGTGGAGGTGAAATGATCATTGCAATATGTGGTCTTCATTACTGTGTATGTTTACTCTTTAACATTTGCTTAAACTTACTTTTGGACTGTAGGAAGGCATGCAGCCACTGAAATTCATCTAAGCTCATGTTGTCCTCTTAATTTAATGGTTGTTATTTTCCTTGATTCTTTTAATCACAGGTAATACAATAGCCCATCTCTCAACTTCCTGGCATCAGCTGCTGCTTTTTGTATGTGCCAGCATTTGAGGAACTACCTGTTGAGCACAGATGTGAGATACAAGCCCCAAAATCCCCATGAGACTTAAGTATTGCTGACCTAATATTTCATTTGATTAAAATGTTCAGCATTTTAATGTCATAACCTTAATTCCTGTGCACACTTGACACCAGTTTCCTCAAATATCACAATGTAATTATCATTTTTAGATCAGTGCTCTAGTACATTGCACTTGTTTTACCTTGTATACATCTGTTTTAAGCACCTTTGTAATTAAATTTAGTATTCTGCCTAAAGAAGTTTCTGATTTCCATAGAAATTATTACTAAGCAGAGAAACTTGCGTGGCAGTATTAATTGTAAAAGTGAAGGTGTGAATACAGTTTTTACTTAGAACCTGTTGCTTGAAAATTGAACACATAAGTAATGTATTTGATTTTTCTTGTGCTGCTTGTAAAATAAATACATCCAGCCTGTTTAAAGCTTAGTCAGCTCAAAAAGCTGTATTATTTAAAGAAGTTAATCCCACTAGAGGATACTTGCAGGCATCTGTTTTTTGTTTTGTTGTTTTTTTAATTAGCTTGTAATACACTGGCAATCTTTCTGAAATTTGTTTTCCCTTTAAACTGAGTGGGGATGTTGCTTTTGCAAATTTAGGGCAAGAGGATCCTTTAGTGTGACTTTCATTCCTTATTGGCTGCTGCTACAGTAGGAGGAAACTCAGCTGCCTTGAATAACATTCAGATGTGAACTGCATGTAGCTTACAGCTAGAACATGGTTGCAATTCTCCAAAACTTCAGTTACAGTTTTTCGGACCATACGCAAGTAGCTGCTTGAACACACTGAAAGATAAATTTACATCCTGTTGTTTATGCAGTGTAATTTTACTTTTTGGCACTTACTTAGTTTTCATTAATAAGGGTGACTTGGAGAATATTCCTTAAAGGCAGAAACACTACATGACTGTACTGTGATTAAAGATGTATGGCAAATCGCTTCATGGTGTTCTGAGTCTTTAATACTGCAGTAGAAGAAAGACTGGCTTAAGAAAAGCAGGCACACAGCATTAGTTCTGTGATGTTTCTGGTCTTGACCCCATTCTTTATCAAATACTAGAAGTGTTTAGATTAATTTAAAAAAAAATGTGGAGATGGATCACTTCTGTCAGTTAAATATTTACCTTTATTCCAATTACTTTATTCTCCATAAATTGATAGCATGCGTGGATAACATCAGTACACAGGTGGCATAAGGGGAATAACATCACTTGCATACTGTATGAAAGACAGAAAATACTGGAGAAGCAATTTTAATTGGTCTCTTATCTCTGAATTCAGAGACTATGCAATGCACACAGAAACACAGTGGAGAATTTACGGGTCCAGGCATACCAGAGTGGCAAAAAAATAATACTGAGCTTAATGTATTGCCTAGTACAACCTGTGATTACTGACCTTTGCTGCTTTTAATGCATTGTGTTTGTGTTCTGATGCATGTAATGCTGTGCCAAAGAGCTGAATGAAGAGCATATCTACTCTTCAATTGTGGAACTTGTTTCTTATTTTTTTTCTCTTCAATAAAAACATGTTCAAAGTTAATTAGCTAGCTAGACCTTTTGCCTTTTTTAAGTAAAATCTTGGCATCAAGATTTAGCTTGATGCTTAGCACATAATCTGAATAGACTTCAAGCTCTACATTACACCACCACCTTTTTAGTACCTCTTGTTCTATTTACTGGTTCTTTGGTCATACTAATGCAGTAGAGTGCAGGTAGTAGTGCAGGTATCCAGTACAGTTCACTGTGTCAAGAGATGAAGTCACAGGTGACAAATCATACTTCAGCACTTCAGTAATGGTGTATGTGCAATGCTTAAGCCCTTTCTTTGCAGAAATGAAGGTTTGTAGTTTCACAGGTTTGGGCTAGGCCACAGAAGAGCTGTGTATCTTTACAGGAAGAAGGGAGAAAACCACAGAGAGGGGTACTTGTGCTGCTGTTTCCCCTTCATGCTGTCCCTTCTCCTCCGTTAGTCCTTTCTTCCATATCAAAGTTTCTGTAACTCAGGACAGATGCAGGTTTGCTCTCAGCTGCTGGTGCAGGCTATGCCCCAGCCTGTTCCATTCAGGAATCTGGGAGGTATGTGAAGAGGCAGGTTTCATAGACTGCCTCCTGGCATCACAAGTGATCCCTGCCTTTCTTCAGTCTGCTAATACTCTTCCAGGCTATGAGCTCTATGAGTAGCAACTCTGCCTTGCTGAGTTGTACTCACAATAAATGTTGTAGGAGGGAACTATTTTAATTAATGCTAGAGTGGAACGAAAGAGAATGTTGTCTGGCTAATGTTGAGCATGAAGTGAAAATAATCATCTTTTAAGGATGAGCCTGCTTCAGAGTCTAAATTAAAGCCCCTTTCCTGTAGGAATCCAGATCTAAAAAGAGAAGGCAATTTGAAGGTAGCTGTAAATGCAGAACAGAGGAGGAAAACACGAGCCTGCTAAGCAGTTTGATGGTCTGCAGCTTTGTCCCCAGGTGTTCCATAGCTGCACTGCAATGTGGCAGGTGCTAGTGCATCTTAACAGAAGCACTGAGAAGTGAAAGGAGACACATAGTGAAAAGCACTTAAAAGAAAAAAAAAGTCTTTAGAATGTTATCAAATTATTTTCCCCTGCCCAATTATCTATGCATCTGCTTCTGTTCTCTGTAAAGCCTGACACAATTCACTGCCCTAGATCTGGCTGGTCCCTATAGAAGAAAAATTAATCTTGCTGTTAGGTACATATTTAAATAACTGTGAAAATGAATGGATGGATTAAAAATTAGCAGAGGCCAGGCTGCCTCTTTTTAATACTTCAGGTAGAGGGAACTGAAACTAGGACTAACTTAAAGTAGTTCTACCAGAAAAGCAGCAAACTTTTTGCAAATATAGCAAAGCTTGAGGACATACAAAGCTGATTTATTGAAACTTGTATGTAAATCTACTTCAAGGCTAAGTACAGGTTGATAGTATCAAGCTGAAGCTTTGTAGTAAGATACTCCTTTTGAATTTTGTGAAGGCTTTAGTCATATTTGCTCTATCTATGAAATGAGGAACTGCGTATTTTTCAGCTGTTGTCTTTGCTCCCACAGAAGTTTTTCCCTAATGACCTAGGGAAACTAGGTCATTAGGGAAACTAATGACCATTTCCAAGCTTTGCCTGCAGTTTCCTTCTTGAATTATGCAAGGAAAGAATTTAGACTTGAGAATAGTGTTTGCCAACTGTGTTTTCCTTTGGGGCTGAATAATGACTGCAGCTGCTAGTTTCAAAAGTAAGTGAACTACATCACTTGACTAGTCTTGTCTTTAAATACTGCATTATTAATAGTAAATTAATTTTAAATGAGGTATTGCTTCACCTTAGACAATATTAAAAATGCAGATATTATCTAGAAACTATATAAAAATAATATACAAAAAATACAGATTAGCAGGAAGTAATATACACCACCTGTTTTAAAAGATGCTCCTAGGTAAAATCAAGGACAGTTCATCCAGGGTCTGTGAGGCAACCGTGACTTACAGCCTCTGCAATTTATGAAGTTACGCATAAGATTTTAAACTCGAGTTGAAAGCAATCAGTAATAGAGCAAACCCACTGTGCTCCATCGCTACCTATAGATCACTGGCACTGGAAGAACACAGGCTTGTCCTAAAGCCTACTGCAGCCAGGTAGAGCGGGCTGACACAAGAATGACCCACAGCACTGAGCAGTCCCATCAAGCTGGAGTCACTGGGACTCTACTCAGTTTTGTATGAGGTACACGATTCTTTAAGAAAAAAAAAAGCGCACTATCACTTGTTTTAACGTATACTTCTCCCTTGAACAAGCTTGCAACTGGGTGACCCAGGCTCCATGAAAGCAATATAAACAGACCTATCAGCAGGATGCCCTAAGTCACCTCCCCTCTTATCTATGCAATTCACATGTTTACATTAACTTTTCTTTTTTAAATGGTAAATGCAAATGTCACCTTCATAAAAAAATTAGTAGCTTGCCTCTTGCCTGTTGGAGTCATCATTATTCTGGGTCCCATAAATCCCAATGTGACACAAAATACCAAAGCATTAGGAGGAGTTTGGTACAAGGCAGGTTTCTTATCTGAAGTCCCTTTTCCAGTCAAAGCCTTTAATAACTGTATTAAGACAAAACTTTATAAATCGACTTGAGACGCAGCCTCAGAAACATGTGTCTTCCTTGCTGCAAGCTGTAATTGTATTTGCTAGAATAAGAAACCAAATCAAGGAAAAAACAGTTACAATCTGGATGATGAAGTAAATAAATTTGTTCTTACTCTTAAAAAACTGGTCTCACAGCTTGAGTTTATGGATTAGATTCCTCATTGCTTCGTTAATGCCCTTCTTCACTTTCAGTAGAGGAGAACTTCTCCTATGATTGGAGAAATGCCGATTTACAAAAATGTTACATCAAATGTTACAATCCTCATTTTTACCTGAATACCTAAATTCCAGCTTTCATTGACCAGTAAGCAGAGTCAGGTAATGCACATGTCTCTAAGTTTTTCACAGATTAACTATTTCCCATTTGTTAGCCTTCAACAAGCTACTTGCTAGAAGTGTGTGCGCTGGAGGGGTGTCATAACTCTTATCTACTTCAACCACAAAGCACACTCAAACTCGGGTGGATTCAGTCTTTTTTAATAAATTAATATCATTCAAAATACAGTGCCAGAACATGATGCAGCTGAACATGCTAGTAAGGTTTGACATGAAGCACCTGTGTTCATGTTAGATTGGCGGTGCCCCGCTACTGCTAGTGGTTCCTGGGATTAATGCCATCAGTGCACTAGTCATCTGCTCTCCTGCACGCAGAGCACAGGATATTCCTGAACTGTTTGCTCCCCCCCTCCAAAGTAAAAAACCTGATAGCTAAGGGATATCTATACACAATCACACTACAGTAATGCTTGTTATTAAATTAACAGAAAATAAAAGACCTGGTTAATCCACACTAGAACTTCGCTTTACAATGGAAAAATACATCAGCAGCAGGAAGTAATATATATGAGCCAATGTTACTGTAATACAGAATGTGGAGGCATTTACTGATTAAAGCTCCACAGAGACCCGCACTATGAGGGCTGACAACTCCTATTGCAAGCCCAGCAACTTAAGTCCACACCTGGTAAACTACCAGCTGCTTGGAAGACCTGTATTCTAAATAGACAGGTATAAGTTAGTGAAAATAGAATACATGCACCTAATAATAGCTTGACTGAACCTGCAGTCATTTTGCCCTGCATGTTACCATACAATGGAAGATCTACCCTTCCTACCACAGGTAGATCCATGGGATTTGTTTCTTTTTTTTAAATGGCATTACTATACCAACATGGATATTAGTATTAAGTAAGTGCAGCGCAGTCCTTCTTTAATTAGGCCACACTGACAGTTATGTAACTAGCACTTAAGCAGAATATCCAGGAGGAGTTCAAATATAACTGGAAGATACTTTCAAGAGTTGTGACATCATCCTAGAAATAGTAACTACTTTTTTCTGAAGCTAATATTCCTGACCCAAGACTTCATAGAACTAGAAATTAATTCTTTAGACAAGTCAGATGCTTAAGCTTATGATATACATACATGTTTCTCAATTATCAGATAATAGTACTTCAGATTATGGAAGCTTATCTGCTCATTTCACTGATTCATACTGAATGGCGGCAAGTGTTAGGTAGGGCATAAAAATACAACTCATGAAAGACAGGTTTGACATTTCTGTTTCCAAACCTGTTCTTTCATAGCCATTTAAGATAACTGAGCACAGAATCAGTCATACAGTCTAATTTGGGAGCTATACAGGTGGTAAGGTAACCATCTCCCCATCCAGCTCAAATTCATCAGCTCCATCTGGTGAGAAGAGATACGTTGGAGGTTTCCATGGGGACTCTTCAAGGCAAGATGGATACAGCTTTCCTACAGTGCACCGGAAGTCCTTCCCCAAGTCCCACAGCACACGTTCTGATATATGCTGCCTCAGAAACCAGCGATCAAGTTCCAGGTCATATTGATAGGTGGCATACTTCGCTCTCTCATTCATGTGGGTTTCTCGTATAAAGACACATAAAGAATTTGAGATGACAACAGCTCTAACGCATGGGTCAGAATAGCGCTTGGCAGGGATATTGGCTGCCATTCTCCATTCGTTTTTATTCACATCATAGATTTCAACGGTAACGGAAGACCCATCTACAGTACTACTTGGGAGTCTTATACCAGAATTACTGGCAATATGCAGTCCTCCAATATAGAATATTTTGTCACCAAAAGCAGCAGCTGAAGCAAAACATCTACTTGTTTGTCGCATAGCCATTTCTACCCAAGCATCTGACCTGGGAAAATAGCAGTACATCAAGTTGTGTGCCATTACATAAATGCAGTTGTGAACTGCTACTGCTGTACTCCACTGCCACGCACAAGGCAACGGGCTCACCATGGTCCACTCATCTTTCTCTGTATCATATCTCTCCACAGTTCTCCTGTTGAGTTCTCCACCAACACTGTCTCCCCCAATTGCATAGATGTATCCTTCACAGCAGACCAGGGATGGCTTTATACGAACAAAGAGCATCGGTGTCTTTGGAAACCAAGTGTTTTGCTGTGCATCAAACCAGTAAAAGCAATTCACAGTTCTGAAGGCAGCCTGAAGTTTGCTGCTTTTACTGTGATTGGTTTTTGTGTTTTTCAGAGGAACTTGCCCACCTGCTATATAGATGTCATTATCGGGAGTTACAAGTGTCCCAACCTTATGCAAGTCAGCAGGAGGGTTGCAGAGTTTGTAAACTTTTTCTGCCTGGGGGCTATAACAGACAGAAGAATAAAGACTACCAGGGTTTTCAGCAGCAGCTTCAATGAATATCATCATCTCCTCTTTTGTCATACCAAGTCTGGGCTTGAAAAACTTGGGCATCGACTTGTACAGTCCTTGTACCACCACAGATTTATCATTAGGTGGTAATCCTTGAAACCAGGCTCTCTGTGTTACTTCTGAAAGTGCATCGATTCGGATTTGGCTAAGAACAGAGGACAAATACTGCGATCGTGATTCTGTGTTATACTCCAGCCATAACATAGCAGCTTCACGAACTGTCTCTTCCTTTTCCACATTTAAATTGTCACTGCTTAAAATATCTATCAGTAGATCGTGTGACAGTTGCATGAAAGCCTCCTGGTGGTACACAGCTGTGAACTTGTGCTCTACCATTCTTTTAGCACTCTGTTTTAACTCTTCACAGCTGAAGAGATCAGCAAAACTTAATAGACGCACACAATTTTCTGCATTAATTTTCTTGATTAAGTATTCTCTACACCGTTGTAACACATCATCTACCTGTAACACAAAGAAGAAACACACTTAAGTATTACTAAATACAAGCTATTCCTTCACATACCAGCAGCAGTAAAAGTACCTGCATTTAGTTTTGAACACCAGAGTTCTGGCCTGGAATATTATATATACACACAAAAATACCGCAGTGACTTACTTCATACACATCAAGTATGTCACATGATTATGTCTGCTAGAAAAACTAATTATCTAAACATAAGTGTTGTAATTTTTACTTCCACCCTCTATAGGGTCCATAAAGCAAGGACGGATGGGTACATGAAACATATCTGGCGAGCAACTCCTGTCTATACTGAACAAGAGTATTTTGCACTCACTAAACAGAAAAGACTATTTAACAAGAAAAACATGGTTCAGAGATTAGAAGCAGTTATTTCATACTCAAAACATTCCTACCTGTAAGAAGCAGGCAGTTTCATAAAGCTGTTCTACCGTGCTGTCACTTATTGCCAAGTTACCCGTGTACGCGTAAGTTATGATAATCTGTAAAGTGGCTGCATCCACATTCCTCAGGTGTACGTGTGTTTGTTTACTTTCACTTAGACCGCTCATGAACATGGCTCTGAAGAGAAATATACACATTAAGACAAGGACCAACAGTAAGTACAGTAATCTTAAACAGTCACTTATCACCTGTAAGACTTCAGTGATTACACTCCAAAAGGTCAACAGTCTTTATGGTTCCCTGTATAGAGGTTTTTAGTATATACCTTAGGCTACCAGCTAGTATTTCAGAAAACGCACTTGCACAGAACATTCAGAAAGTACCTTCAGTGCCTTCTGTAGAAATATTTTATATTTATGCAAGCTCTTCTGTGTTAATCAGCAGAAAATGCTCATGATTTTAGAGTTTTAACAATGACATTTAAATCTTTTTCTGTATCAGGTGATGGTAAGAGAGAAGAAACATCCTCCAGAAAATACTGTTGAAACATATACACGTAGATATTAGATTCTAAAACGAAAGCAGCAGATTTATACAACAGACTGAGCCAAGTCATATCAAAAAGCATGCTTCTCTGAGAGGAGGAGAAAGTTAGCTCAGAAAAAGAAGCAAGCACTAGCACTCCATGAAGTATTCCATATAGACCACCCATAACAATATGCAGTAAACTTCAAGTTTGTCAACAAAAAAAAAATCAGTGACACAAAAAAATATCAATCACATAAAAAAACAAAACCCAAATGCTTAAGTATTTCCATTACATCTTCCTGAACAAAAAGCAGAAAGGCAATTTGAAAAACAAAAAAAGTTATAATTTCCATAAAGCTTTACATACCTATTGACCATTCTGTTTTGTTTTTATTGCATCAGCTAAGAATTAACTGGATTCTCATACTGTAAGCTAGATACATGCCAATTTCCTGAAAAAGTGGGACATTGATATTACGAGCTTCATATTAACTCAGGTTTCGTTGTATTAAAAATTCGGCTCAAGGCTCTTTATATTTATCTGGGGCTTTTTAGGAAACCAGAGATAAGTGAGAAGGGACGGTGTGTGCACCCTGTAGTCCTGCCTCCCAGCAGAGAGGCGAAGGGGACATGGAGGTACACTCCCTAAGCAAAGCCATTCCAAAAGGCATCTGATACAAGACAGTGCCCCACCTCAGCTCCCCCCTGCCCCATTCCCCATCTCTCTGTCTTCTTCTAAGCTCCTTAATAACTCAGGGCTACTTGCATTTTAGGAGGGATCACTGGCCTGGCCAAATGTCCAGCTGGCTGCAGTCACACAATGGCTGGAGCATGCTAAAAGATGTTTTTCTGTTCTTTCCCCTCTCCCCACAGTCTCCTTCAGGGCTATCAATTTTTCATAATAAAGCTAAATTAGGAAGCTGAGCATCTTTTTGTAAACCGAAGAACAGAAGAAAAACAGAACATGACAAAAACCACAAGCTTGATGCTGCTTTTAACCAGTGCCAAAACCTCATTCCATAAATAATAAACAAACATAAGAATAAGAGATCTGACTGCATGCTCTAATGCAACACGCTGCGTGGACTCATGACAGCTTTCCAACCTTGTGACTAGCCACCCATGTTAAATCTGGCCACATTTTCAGTGGCTGTTACTTCACAGACCACTGGAACTATGTCATCTTCAGAAGGCCAACAGCATTAACCATTATCTACTGATCACACAATACTTGTTGCTAAAGATTGTGCAAGACTCATCCAAGATTAAAAAATTAACACAAAAAACTTGTGTAGAAGTAATAAATAAATCCTCAATTTTATCCCCGCATTAGAAGTTACTCCCTATATTCTATACAAAAAAGCAGACAAAATACATTTTAGAATTGTTCTGTATAGTGGCCCATCTCAACAAGGAAACAGAACAGGCAAACCTTCCCTTGATTAAATGGGAAAGAAAAGTTATAAACCCTCCACAAAGCATCAAGAATGTAAAACACGCATGGATGTCACCAAGAGTAGTTTCAAGCTTCAAAATTCCTTCCAGACAGCCTAGTTATACTGTGCTGCCAACAAAAAAAATGATTAATCACTGCAGAAAATTCATGATGCTTCATCTTCTAGGACTGACTACTATGAAGGTATCTGCAAAAAGTAGTAGCATTCAAATATATCTTATTAAAAACTTTTCAAAAGACAAACGGGACACCTCAGGAGCTACTGAATTAAAAACTGCAGCAGCAGTGGTGAAAAAAACAACAAAAAACTCAACATGAACACAACAACAAAAAACATTGCATTACAACTAGGCTCTCAGGAAAGAGAAGTGTTTCTGGCTTCTTTGCTGTGCAGAGAAAACCAAATGGTTCAGAAAGGGAAGCGGTGAGCTTGCACAGCAATCCCTACTTTTAGCAGAGGCTTTTGCTAGGAAACTACATCGAATAAACATGAGAATGGAACTCCCATAACCAAGTCCTAATGATCCCTCAATACTCTACCATGGGAAATAAAAAAGGTTAAGTATTTAAATAGCAAGCAAGAAGAGTAAGAAATTTACCAATTATTTAGACTAACTCCCTAAAAAAAACAAAGGGATCACAACTGACTTTTTTTTTTCCCCTTTCTTATTGTAAAAACTACAGAGTTACTCCAGAGTAAGTCACAAGATGATGGCAAATTTATTTTACTCTTTTGGTGTTGGCAAGTAATGATATTTAGATTTTTTTCCATACTTCACTGATCTTTAAAACTCTGTGGAACACATTAATTGTTAACCAATTAAACAATATTACACTGAGAAACAGGTATCACATTTTCTAGAATTAACAGATCCTAGTTTAAATACTTACCTGAAATACGAGCTGCATGTTGCAAGAACCATCTTATGGCAGGGAAATTCAGTGCCCTCAACAATCAACACTATGTCAGTTAGCAACTGCTGTTCATAAAAGAACCTTAACTGCTCCAGCAAGGATACAGCATACTCTGTATTTATCTGCCTCTCGTCCTGGGTAGACATGACTGTATTCCATCAATATTTCCAGGGCCAGAGAGAAAAGTCAAGATCTTTTTGCCAGATAAAGGTCAACTGGTTGTTTCTGAAGTAACCAGGGAAGAAACTGCAGGTCTGTATCCTTCAAAAGTGATGCTGATTAAAAAAGGCAGTGTTATCTTGGACTGCTGAACTGATGCTTCAGACTTGGACCTACTCTAGGTCATCATGCTTTGACGTGATGTCATAATCTCTTCAGAGACTTTCAAGAGTATCTGCAGAGCTCCTGTGAAGATCTATGATGCAGCAAATGAATGAGCAAAAGCAAAGTCTGAGGTAGGGTCCATGGTAACATCTCGTGACCAGTGACTGCCCTTGAGTGACTGAAAGCAGGAAAATAAAATTTACACATTAGCACTTTTTCAAAAAGTCTTCATAGACAGTTTAAGGATTAACCAACAAATTTATTTCTAAATTAGTACTTAATTACTTGGACAAAAATTCTTGCTGAGAAAAAAGCTAACAACAAAAGTATAGGAGAGAAATGAAAGGCAGAAGAATTTGTATGTTATTTGTCATCAAGACCTAGACTCGTGAATTAAGATAATTTACTCTGTCGACAGCTTCTAAAACCAGAGTTAAAATGAGGTTCGGGAAGACTTAATTCCTCTTCCAAGAACAAGCCAGTTTTCCCACTAAGTACATCTGAGCATTTCCTTCAACCATTGACAAGACAGCCACATTTTTTTTAATTTCCATATCAAACAGCTACTTTTTCTGCTTCAGTGTTTGTCCACTTAAAGCTTATCAACACCAGGCCACTAAAAATATAAATGCAGTTTCTTCAACATTCTATCATTTTCCAACTAAACTCTGAACCTCAGCATCAACCCATTTATTTCATCTTTGGCATTCTACTAGAGAAATGCAGAACCAGAGATAGGGATTAAAAAAACCCTAACCACTTATATTCCCAGTAATTATTTGATTCATCTTCTCTGTGTAGAAGGGCTTCACCTATTAACATTTCACATTCCATTTTTTAAACTTCTGAGGCATTTTCATGCAGCCAAAGGAAAACAAAAATAAGGAGCTAACAGGAGCAAAGGGATGCTGGAATAGCAGGGGTCAAAACAGTTGGAGTGGTTATAAAGCAAAAACGACATGCTATCAAAGTCTGTTTTCTTGTTTGGACATTTCTCCTCTTAAAAATGGAGTCAGGTTTTATCTTATTTTCCATGTGAGCACAGAAACATAATTAAGAATGGGACAGTGGTGACAGTAAAATCATCATCACAAAGGACACCAGAGTACCACTTCTATAAAATACTTCCAGATTTATTTAATCCTGCCCTGTTCTTTTGCATTCCAGAATCAAGGACATGTCTGTCTAGTGTCTAAGACACCAAAGTCATAGCTCATGATGGAACAGAAATACCTTACTTGAAACAACATACTTGAAATTCCATACAGAAATACACAATTTAGTGTAAGATAAAGGCCGCAGAAATACGTGCCAGCCATATCAAAGATCTGCTATTTCAACAGAGCCATACCTGTAATACAATTCAAAGACAGCTGTCTTAAGATTCACTCACTTGAAACAGATATGCTTAATTAATGCCACTTTAATTACCACTAATTTAGTGCCACTGGTATTTTGGTATATATATATATACAAACAGGAATATCAAACTTAGTTTTCACTGGTGGTTTAAGTAGAAAACAGACAAAGTAGTCAAATCCAATGTTCACTGTTTGACTAGGTAAAGTCAGAAAAACAGAAAAAGTGTTAATGTTTAAGGGAGGAAGAAGGTCAGACTATTATTATCTGCTATAACAACAAATAGTGGCATAAGTCTTAACTTCAGACCTTTAAGTTTCAGGTGCAGTTAACTGCTGAAGTCACTAAACCACAAGGATATACAAAGATACTGCTCATCTAAAGCAATGACCTTCTGCTTGAAGTCACAGCTTCTTTTCCCCAAATTAGTACGCACCCTATCTCTGCATCACTGACCATTACCCTGGTTATCTGATGACAGCTTAACATGCAACCTAATCCACTGACAGATTTTGCACTTGAACTTTAAATGGCTACAGAGACTCACAGACTTCCTACATGTGTTAGGCCCACAGAAATAAATAGCTCATGGCTCTATTGGTATCCCTGGTCTCTCTACAGCATTGTTTTTTCTGGCTTAGGAGTAAAGTTTCAAGACCACCACAACCCAGTGGATTAAGCTCTGTGCAGGCAGAATACAAGCAGTACTAAGCTTTAGCAAAAGCAGTCACTGATACCATAACTTCCTATTCTGATGTGAATTAAAGAATATAAATCTTCAGAAACAGGAAAAAAGAGCCAAACTAATATGCACTGGTTTAGTCATTAGGTAACAGAACCATTGATATACATCTGCTAGTGAGATTAAAGCCATTTTTGGCAGCATGTGGCTGACAGTCAATAACTGAAAAAGCAGACCTGTTCAAAAGAAGATTAGTTGAAACTGTGAAATTAATTACTATAAATAGCTGGAACATTTGAGTATGACCCTCAATAGCAGAAACTATTGAGGAGATGACAGGAGTCTTGTTGCAGAATGCTTATGTGATGTGAACCACCTTTGTGGTAAAAGTGTGTGTAAATTGACAAAGCTGGAGTCCTTGATTTACGGCTGATCTGAAACCATGATGTGCTCCAAGGAGGTGCACATGGTAGGAACATGCTACACACATGATTCCTGTTTTCCACATCCATGCTGTGTTTTGCTGCTAATAACCATTCTCTAAGAACAAAATTTGGTATTTGTCACAAAGTAAGGAGTCACATCCCTTCTAGTGAGACCATACAAAATACTACTCAGGAGACCAATAAATACATCAGGGATCTCTGAATTTCTGGTCTAAAATCACCATAATTTCTATTGTCACTTGCCCAAGAAAAGTGAATCTATTCAAAACATTAAGATAAGTGGTGTAGGAACATCATTTTGTTACTGGAAAATCATGCAAAGCTACCTACCTCTTTCAGGTACTCTCTGAAGAATTCAGGACAATTTTAAAGGAGATATTCTCTTCAGTTTAGAGGCTGAAAAACCGAGGCACTAAAGTAACTATCAGCTTGTCCAAAGCCACATACTTGCCAAAGGAGAACTGAAAGTGGCTTAGTCCTGCCCCAACCTAACATCTCCCTGACTGTGCTGTGCTTGGTTGGCATACAGCTCTTAGGTCTCCACTAACTGAAAAAAATACAAACTTGAAAATATGTGTACAGATGCCCTACAGTCTCCTGTAGTTCTCATAACTACACAGAGGCTGATATTTCTGATATATAGATGACAATTTCTAAGGCTGAAGTTGGCTTAATACCCCAAACTGAAGTTGACAGAATAAAAATAATCCTTGAATACAAGCTGGACGAGTAAGACTTTCCCCTTCAACCATGTCACTGGAACAACCGTTTTGTTCTGGGTAACTTCTTGGAAGTCAGCTATCTAAAACAGGATGCATCGGTAGGAAGCTGCTGGAAGACCACAGTGGTACTGGACTGCAAACTAAACCAAAACATTATCTTGTGATCCAAAGTAACTCCCTGGAGAGACACATTAAGCAACAGGTTGGTAAGAGGGTTTGTTTTCAAGTAATTATTCCTTTTAGCTTAAGTAATTTTAATGAGGTGGCTTTTTAACACTTGCTTATGTATTTAAAATCTGAATGAGACCATTCCAAAAATGAGTCAAATGTTAATGAGTTATGGGACAGGCTGTTAATTGCCTTCTTTGAATCTGTTTATCTTCTGAGGTCAGATGAAGACTGATAAACAGATACACATACTGCACTACACACATGGATGTGTTAACACTATGCTTCAATGTACAACATGAAATAAGCGTATTTACTATTTCCAATTAGCTAATTCCACTAACTAATTAATAGGGAAAGGTATAAGATATATAGATACAATATTCTTCAACCGGACTAATTCAAAACAAAATGTGCTTTATTTTTTCCAAATTATAAGGGCAAACCAGATATATAGACATGTTTTGTTGTTTTTTAGATATTTTGATACTACGAAAAGAAACCAGTTTTTCTGAAAACACCAGTAAGAAGTGTGCCAGATCAGATGCTTAACTTACAATAAAATTCTGGGAAACACTTAAAAGATCTATGAAAGTCTCAGAGGTTCCTATCTGCATCTTCAGCCATCTAAATCTCTCTTGAAATATAACTTCACTAACTACAATTCACACTTCAATAAATCTGTATGTTTGGAAGAAAAAGAAAAAACCAACCACCAAAACTTATTTCCCTGGACATTCAACTTATTTAATCTAGTTTTAACGAATTAAAAGAAAAAGCTTTATATACTACATTTGTGCACTTTCAAATTCCTATTTCCATCCAAGGGCAGCTTCATACAAATCACAAGCAAAAACATGTCTACAAAATTGAGTCATTCACTATTTTTAACATGGTAAGTGACAGAATTAAGACCTGAACAACCATAAGCCAAACTACACAAGCATTCATGTGCTTAGAGATACCCATCCGCCCAGCTAGCAACGGAAGTACCAAACTCAGGCACTTTAATACTTAGTTACCTGTTAAGGATATGCTGAGTTATAAATCACTATGTTTCAAAATTATGACACCAACTGAGAACAAGGGGGAATGCAAGTACGAAAAAACAATTAAAATCACTTATGTAAATCAATACTCTTAGCCAACAGATCTCAAAGATTGGAAAGAAAGAAGAAAACTAAATTGGAAGCTCTAGATTCTTGAGTAATGTATCAAATTTGCACCCCTGGCAGTGCAAAAGAAACAGGTAATTGATAAAACAGTTCCAGACTTGGAAGTTTTCCTCTCTTCTAAAGTCAAAGGTGTCTTTGATAGCATTGCAGTACAGAAACACAAAGACATCACAGAGCTTCTAATAAGGCAACAACATGAAATTTCACAAAAAACAAGGACTAATTTATTCCTACAATGTTATCATCTTGAAAATTACTATTCACTTGGAAACTCCTACTATTTTCCATACATATTATGCTTGGGAAGCAAGTTACAACTTTGATATAAGTGAGTTTTCTGAAAGTACACAGCAGCAGTGTCAGACTCCAAGCTAACAACATGTTTGGTCACAACGTGCTCCTCATTACCAGTTTCCTTCCTGTTTTTCTGCTCCTAAAGGAAGTTATACACTAAAGGAAATACCTGCTCAGAAATAAAATTAGCACAAGATAGACCAACAACTTAACTTGGCAACTGGCCGCCTATGCTGAGCACAGGTAGTTTCCATCCCCAAGGGCATTTCTGTTTTGTGGAAAGATTTGACCTATTTTGGAAAATCAACCTTCAAAAAAAAGTGGGCCACAGATGTCTTCATACAGTCATACTTCATGTATGTACAGAAAAGTGTGGAGGTTTTTTCTCTCAACTCTAGTATGTTAGGGAAGCTGTTCTGTTTTATTTAACAACTTAAATTCCACTTCAAAAGTACATATCACTCCCTCAAATATTCACTAAGAGACATTATGACGTTCTACTATAAATTCAAGCATTCCTACATTAAGAAATTAGATTAATAATCCATGAAGTTTAACTAACCATGAGTTAGTTCCTGAAAGTTTCAGAGTCTTATAATGGAGACCTTATTCATGCATATAAATTTTTTTTTCAAAATACAACAGCCCCAAAGTTAAGGAATTTTTAGGATTTACAGCAATTCTGGTCTGTTTCATAATCACATGACCACCACAAAAAAGCCTGCTTCAGGAAAGAGGGAGAAAAAAACAAAACCAAAACAAAACTACCACCTATCCAAAATGTTATAAAAAAACTAAGTAGCCGCATCCTTTCTTCTGCTTTGATCTCTTCCTACAAGATGCTAGTTACACAGTATTGAGTATAACACAGGAAAATAATTTGGAAAGAGGTGTGACACCTATACTCCGATCATGAGACAACATGATTTATAGGTCTGAGTATACTAAATATCAAAACTTAGCCATTTCTCCTGGTACATTTATGAGAAACTGAACTAAGCTGATCATGTATTTTAATAAATCGTCCATCTGAACAAAATTCATGCAGATACAGCCCTAGTTGAGTTCACAACACACAGCCTTTTAGGTCCACTATGATCACAAGGTAATGTAAAAAGCCAAGCAGTGACTTTGCAAGGCAACCTCTAAAAATGCAGATGCCAACTACAACAAACAAATCCGTTTTTAAATCACAACTGAAGTTATTACAAAAGCAGCAGGTATCTAACCTATTCATAACAGAAACAACAGTAAATACTGGAAAAATCTGAGGCATGCAGATGGATACCTTCAAAGCTATACTGTGTATATATTTAGTCTATAAAAGTTGACCAAGAAATTTGACTCTTCAAATCCATATATAAACACTGAAGCCCACTCTTGGTCGCTGTAGGTACTATTATACATGCACAGACATATCAGCAAGGAAAGGCGGGCAATTACAAGAAACAGCAATGACACTACAGTGCTGTTCTCCTAGGTGGCTTCATCATGTCTGCCCCTTCAAGAATCCCTAAAAAACCCCACCAAAGACGCAAACATCCCCACCTACTCTGCTGAAGAGCACTGAACGCTGGAAGCCCTACTGCCCACCGCATTACAGACCCGAGTTTCCTGTCTCCTCCTGCTTGCGGGACACAGTACTAGAGAGGGAACACATGTTTTTTTTTCCTCTTCCCGACACCCAAGTGCGCCATTTCGTTCCTCTGTTGCTTTAATCTCTTTCCTGCTTCCCAAAGAA
>NW_010196811.1:0-6135 GCF_000695765.1 Mesitornis unicolor
AGCCGGCCGCCATGGTCGAGGCTTTCTGCGCCACCTGGAAGCTGGTGGACAGCCACAACTTCGACGAGTACATGAAGGCTCTGGGTAGGTACGGCCGGGCGGCACGGCTAGGAAATCGGGAATTTTGCACCTCTCTAAAAAAATTTTAAAAAACGAAACAAACAAAAAAACAAACAACCAAAACCACCCCCCCCATCCAAAAAAAAAATCTTCCTACTGCCAGGGGTGTCGATAAGGCGTTCGGAGAGGTGAGGGAGGCTGTCCCTCTATGTCACAGAATATTTAGCAGTGTTAATTGATGCCGGAGGGGTGGCGGGGTGTGTGAGAGCCGTCCTGCTGGGGAGAGGCTGGGGAGATGCCCCCGTGTTAGGGAAACCGGACGAAAAAAAGGCAAGTGCTGCCTGCAGATAAACTGGGAACAAACGAAAAAGCAATCATTATGCTGGAATAATGAGGAACTGAAATCCAGAGAAGCAGAAGCGATTGCCACCCCTTCTCCTTGGGCATGCCATGCCGCTGAAGAAGGTTCCCAGTCACCGTGCTTGGAGGTGAGGGAGGATACACATCTCTGCATCTCTGTAGGGGGAGAATGTATGGATGCTTTAGGTGTAAGGGCACAGGCGAAGCAGAAAATAGCATTTCACTGTGATAGTGCCAAGCTGTAGAGCGGGGGAAATGGTTTCTGTACCTCGATGTGTGGCAAAAAAAGATGTAAAAACCCGAATGCTTGATGGATTTCTCTTTTCCCTTGCTCGTCTAGGAGTGGGGTTTGCAACACGGCAGGTGGGGAATGTGACTAAACCCACTGTGATTATCAGCAGCGAGGGGGACAAAGTAGTAATCAGGACTCAGAGCACTTTCAAAAACACGGAAATCAGCTTTAAACTCGGAGAGGAATTTGATGAAACTACCCCCGATGACAGAAACTGCAAAGTAAGTGAACTCTTGGTCTGTGGTGGCTCCTTTCTTCAAATCTTCCTCCCGCCCCCGAGGCTGTATCTTTGGTAGGGTCAAAGATAAAAAATGTAACTTCTGCTACTGCCAGTTGTAGCACTGTGAAGGACAGGGGAAAAAGAGACAAGATTTCATTTACTTGCCCACTTACGCCATGTCTTGTCTGAAGCAAAGTGTTATGTCACCAGCCCCTGTCTACTTTCCAGTATCGAAGAATTGTGTTAGCTGCCAAATTTTCTTTTAATCCAAATATCATTTGGCATAACTTTTTCCAGTTGAAATAGGGAACTGCCTTCTTCCCCACATTTGGGGTCTGGACATAAAAGTTATCCCAAAGCACATTGGAAACGGTCGTTCTTGTGAGACTGGAACTCCAAGGAAACAACTTTTTTTCATTCTTTGACATAAGCAAGAATTGTATGGAGTTCATGCTTAAAACGAGGATGATTCATGGGCTTGGCTTTAAAATGGCTGGGACTACTTTATCATTCTAGATCCACATCCATCTATTGAAGAGAATTCAATAGAACAGTGCATGCTGAATGTGTGACCAGAATACCAAATACCTCAAATAAACGAATGTCTTTGTGCTTCTTGGTATCTCACAGTCAGTTGTGACCCTGGATGGAGACAAGCTAATGCATGTACAGAAGTGGGATGGTAAAGAGACAAACTTTGTGAGAGAAATAAAGGATGGCAAAATGGTAATGGTAAGTATAAAGCTCACTGAGTATTCACATACACCGCTAACACTCCTCACTTACATTTATTTCAAGTTTTATGAACAAATAGTGTTACTTATACAAAAACCCTTAAACTAATTGGTGAGGAAAGCTAGCAGAGATTTTTTTTCAAATATTTATTTTGCTTTGTTTTGCATTTCATTTTAGTGACAACTAAAAAATTACTAGTGTTTTTAGGCAGGCTAGCCTGTGGATTTCCAGAGGGTGTATGTTCTTTCTACAGTTTGTGTAAACGCCCAGGCACCAAAAAAAAAAAAGTTCTGGTGAGCTGGGAAAGATACAAAGTTTTTTATTATATAGGCGATGATCTGTTGCCAGTGTTAATTTAGATTGCTTTAAAAACTTGATTTATATATGCATGCATAAATAATATTTAATTACACAGAACAAGATTTCCCTATGAAAATAAAATTACAACCTTGCAGGAGGTAACAGGGTTTACATATTTAATAATAAAGGGTTTATTCCTCCAGTCTTGTTTAAAACTACGATAAACAGCAATTGTGTGAAGAAAAGTCTTGGTTTAAATTCACATTCTTTTCTTGACTTTCCAGGAACATGAGTATGAGGTGAATAAATGGTGTAAATTACTATAACTAAAACCCAGGGTGGCACTTCTCCTGCTTATATTTGGCACAGAGATAAAACTTTCTAAAATAGAACATCTTCAGCTATACCAATCTATGTGACTTGGCTGCTGGAGAAAACCTGTTGGCTGTTTTCTAAATACTTCAAAGAGTACCAGTATGGATGGAGACTTCCAAATAATTACAAGCCTTAAAGCATACTGTCAGTGCAACACAATGTGCAAGTGATTCAAGGGCAAAAGACGTGCTCTGTTGTTGGAAACAGCTATACACATAGACAGAAAACCTTTGCCTTTGGAATTTGGACACGGCGAGATGCCCTGTTCCACTTCAGGAAGTACCTCCTAAGCTCACACTGTAGTTTGTGTTCTGCACAACTGCAAGAACTAAAATATTTGGTAGTTCTAGCTACAGAACGGCACGGAATGCATTTATTTTAATACAAGGTTCTCCTTAAGTATGTGCCTATATATAATAATGTAGACTATGGGTACAGAGGACTTGGATTTTAGACTGTACATTTTGGAATGTGGTCAGCTTTGGGAAAATAAGTGTTGAATCTTTATTAAAACAATGCTGTATTTAAGAAATTACATTGACAAAATTAGAAAAAGTAATTGGTCACTTCTAAACTCCCTTTAGTTGTACTCCCTTATACGTATGTATTATGCGCTTCTTGGGTTTGAAAGCAGCAAGGAGAAAGTTAGGTTTATTATGGGATCCATAACTTTGAGGTTTTGCCTTGTGTGCATTTAAAATACCAGTATTGGAGACCAACTTGTTTTTCTATAAATTACATAATGTAAAATACCCTTGCTCTAGCATGGACTTCTGAATATGTGTTAAGTCATTACAGAAAACAGTCCAGTGTCTAACATGTCTGTCTTTTCCTTGGACTTGCAGACTCTCACCTTTGGTGATGTGGTTGCTGTTCGCCACTATGAGAAAGCGTAGAGTTTACCCGACCTCTGTCCAGATGTTACTTCTGCTGGGTGGATTAATGTACCGTCCATAATCGAACGTAGCTAAAATGCACATTTCTGGCGTGAAAGGTTAATAAAGAGGGTTTTTTTGGGTGGTGTTTTTTTAAAAAAACTTTATGCCATTGAATTGGCAAGCTTGTGCTGTATAGTGAAACAGGTTATACTTGGCATTAAATTTCTGAAACACTTGCCTCTTTTTTACAGTAAATGGAACATATTTGAATTGGTTTGGAATGCAAATTAAACAAAAATTAAAAAGTTTTTTAAACCTGTGCTCCTTTTGCATTTAATCAGCTGATATTCCCATGTTCTGGAGGGAGTTGCCAAAAGTTCCCTTTTCCAAATTAAAGAACAGAAAATCATGTGGTACACAACACTGCAGCAGCCTCTCCCTGTGATGTAGAGTACATGGGAAATGAAAATTGCCTTCACTCTACTTCGGTGGCTTTTTTCTTGTGGAGAAATCCAAAGCCACCAACTTTATATATGTTGGCAGAGAAGTGAGAGGCTCAAGCCCAGTTTCAGCTCTTTTCATGGGGAACTTGTTATCCAGTGCATGCTGAAGTTGATAGCTAGACAGCCTTTGATGGGAGGAGGTGATGTTGTAGTTTTGGTTTTAATAGTTATGACAGTTTTTAGTTGGTTTTGGTGGAGGGTTTTTTGCTAATATACAAAAGATGGAAGTAAATCAAAGCGCAAAGATTAAAGGGTTTCACAGGACTGGAGGAAAGGACCAACATGGTAAAGGGCAGGGCTGGGGCAACCTAAAGGACAAAGCTTATACTTCATCAGTCTCCACAGGGGTGGGAGGAAAACGAAGGGAAAACAGTACAAGATGAACCTTCTGAGATTGCCCTCCCTGAGCTGTAGTTTCATAGCTAATATGTATGGAGATAAAAATTTGCACTGTGAGCAAGTTAAAATAAAATGCTTCTTAAAAGAGATAAATTAAAACCTTATTCCTGAAGAATATTCCCCAAAATAAAAAGGGTGGGAAAACCTCTTACACTTCAGATTATTAGGAAAATTGAAACAGGTTGCTGGCAGCAAAGAGGATGGAGGTTGGAGAGTCCATGTTTTCTGACGCACTGGCTCAGTGGACCACATGGAGCTGAAGCTACCCACAACCTTTCCAACAGAAGCAGAGCCAAGCTACGGCTTGTGCTGGTCAGTACTCTGGGGTGTGTGGCTGCAGAGGGAGGTGCAGGAGGGGTGTCCTGCCCAACTTGCTGGGCCTCATTCGGCACTGTGACATCCTTCAGATCTGCTACGTGGTATGGCAGGAAGTGGCTTCTTTCTTCCCTGGATAGCGTGGGTAACTTGGGTAGCTCATCTATCTCACCTATCTGATAAAAGCTCAGATGTAACTATGGCACCTAACCAACATGAATACAAAATTTAATGTCACTAGCTTTACTTTTTCACAAAGAAGCTGCCTGAAAGGAACATCCAAGTCTGTTTTCTCTTGGGGGGAGAAGACAGAGTCCTCAGTTATGGACCATTATAAATATGTTTTATTTGGTTGATATTGATAGTTTTTAAAATCTATGACCTAAGTTTTTTTCATCAGAGAAATGAAAAGCAGAACTTGTTCCATTAGTATGGGGAGCTACAGTCTATATTTGGGGCAGCTTCAGCTGCTATAGCGCAAGTTATGTTTAAACACCATCTTCTGCCCTTCGGTTTTATTAGCTCATTTAATCCTCAGCTTCAGTACCTAATACAGCTTTCATCTGTCTCCCCTCTGTTGCTGTCTGTTTGCCCATGGGTGTTTTCACCATGACTGTCCTTCCTAGCCACCCCTTCTCAGCAAGGTGGGAGCAGCTGCTTCTTCATCACTGGGGAAAACAAATTTGGGTCCCCAGTACTGGCGTTAATCTTCACGACAAGTGATGTGTGGGGTAATGAATTAAAAAAAAAAGAGTTTTTATTAAATATGAGGAAAGGAATGCAGAGAGAGATTGGCAATACTTTGTTTGCATATAAACCCTGAAAGGTAAGTATTTTGCATTACAGTCACTTTTAAACAAAGGCTACTTTCCCCTACGTGTATCTGTTCTGTAACTCACATTAAACCATCAGGAAGCTTATTGCTGAAGCCTTTTGCTATTCTAAAGGTGAACAGTACTAATGTCAAATTAAATAAGGGGGAGAAAAGTGAAGTGGTCCCTGTGAAGTGCCTGTGGCACTGCTGAGGAGTGGAAAAGTGAGGAAAATACTGACACATGGGATGTCCAGCTGCTGGTAAAACAGCTTTGCAAAGCCCTGAAAAGCAGATTTGAACAGAACACCACAGCAGGCAGCAGGGATCTGGGAGCAGCTACGGGATCCGTGTCATCGTTATTCTGGTCTGCTAAATCTGACACCGAGTCCTCTTTCTTCACCGGAAACTCCTCTTCAGCAATGAGCAGGAGCTCTGCTACCATAAAGCCTGAGCAACAGAGACTCGTATTTACAACACACTTCAGCAATTTCCTTAAGCTGTATTAAAGGTGTATTTGACGGCATATTTCATCAGCTTTTTCTCAGTGCTTTTTTACACATGCTAAATAACCAGGACCCATTTTAACACGTATACTGTGAGAAACCTTCCTTTCAAAAGATGCTGGAGACTCCTGCGAAGTATCCAAGCAGCGCTGGCCGTAGGAGGCTCGGGGCTGCGGCTGGCTCTTGGCGGGGAGGATTTGAAGCCATAGGTTCCGGCCGCTTTGAAGAGCTGTAAACCCCTCGCTGGGAGCCCAGGGCTCGAAGGGACGGAGCGACGCCTATGAGGTCCTCAGTGTCTCAGCGCTGATCCCAGGGGTGACGACACCTGCAGGTCACTCCGGTACGGCCGGCTGAGGCGACAGCAGCTGCCCCCGCCACCCC
>NW_010196812.1:0-5705 GCF_000695765.1 Mesitornis unicolor
GGTGTTGGGGGTGCCTCTCTCTCCACTGGCTACAGGGGGAGCCAAGACATCGAGCTAAGCCAAGATGCGCATTTTATTCATGGAGGAAGGTGGGCAAGGCCTATGGTGATGTTGTGCTCCTTGCACAGGGATCTGCTGGTGGGTCTGGGGACAGCTGGGGCAAAGCTGTCAAATTCACAGGATTTTTTTGGAGGGTGAAGCTGGCAGCACAGCATCTCAGCACCCCAGGGACATCCTTATTGTGGCAGATGTCTCCATCTCTTCGCCCTTGCTGGAGCAGGTAACTCCTCACCTGCCCCAGCCCACCTTTTGCTCCTGTGTCCTGCAGCTAGGAGTTCCCCTCCGTGACAGGACATCCTCATCCCCAGCTCGTGGGGGTATTCAGCATGGGAGCAGGATAGCTGGTGGCAGTGAGGGGTCCCAAAGTCACCTGTGGGGTGGCCAGAGAAAATAGAACCCAAGTATAACCCAGATGCAAGGCAAGATCCTGACTTCCTGCCCCCCTTGACCTCCCTCATCATCCTCCAGCCCGATCCAGCAGGTCTCCTTGATTCTGATACTATACAGGTGTGTGTTTTGTGCAGCAAAAAGAGACCCAAAAGAGATGAATTAAACTAAAAATGAGCTGTGCGAATGACGAAGTCCTTACCATTGTCACAGTTACAGCAGGATGCTGTCCTCCCTAAAAACCAAAACCAGCCAACAACCAGAGGCAAACACACAAGTCACAGCCTTAAAAAGTGCCTAGTGAAGAACAATTTAATTTTGTATATAATTTTGAATGATATAATTATTTGTTTGTTGGATTTTCCCCCCATCTTTCTTAAATTAGACTTTGTTAAGGATACTTCAAGGGTCTTACCGTGAGTGCCAAATAAAAAAGTCTGTCTAATTAGTAATAGGTTTTTTGGGAAGAATAATCCTTTTCTGTTATTATTTGGAGCAAGCAGGCTGGGGCTGCGTGTGTGTGAGCGAGAGGGAGAGCCCAACCTGCCAGCCAAATGATGCCACTAAATATTTCAAGGCGGCTGTCAGGGCACCAGGCTTTGATTTAAGTGCGTGTATGAGTGTGGGCTAGCTTTAATCGAGGTTGCCCAGATGCTGATGCTGGTGCGTCCCCAAAAAGTCTTCATCACCCCAATGGTGCAAGGAGGGTTGGGGCTGTGCTGGCTTGGGACAAAGCTCTGCGGAGCAGGGAGGCACTGGGGCGGGATGCATCCCCAGGCTCTGAGCCTGCCCCATCCCCCCGGCCCCCTGCTCCCTCCCCGCTCCCTCCTGGAGAACACAAAGCTGAGACTTGGATTATCTTCATTTCCATATGGAGAGCGATGTAAGCCCGTTCAATGCATGGCCGGGCATTTTGTTCACAACTTTACGGCAAGCGGGAGCAAAACCCGCTGGGGAAATCAGCAATTCGGCGCCTCTTGCCTCGTGTGCATACACATGAATCCGGCAACGCGGGAGCCTGGGTAAAACGGGGCTAGTTTTGACCACCCTGAATCTCTCGGTGCTTTTTTGGGGGGGTTGAACTCCACCTTGGAAAAGCCTCGGTGAGGGATAGGGCCCACCCCAGCGAGAGGTGGCATCGCCACCACTGCATCCCTGGATGCTGCTGCCCTCTGTGCCCCTTGGCTGCAGACCCAGGTCCCTGGAAGCCCTGAGCAGCTCCAATCTTGTCCCCACCGATGTCCCTGCCATGTCCCCACAGTGTCCCCGCTCCTCCTGACCTGCAGCCCCCTCTGCCGTTCGCTGCTCCCGCCTCGCCCCAGCTGCATCCTACAGGATACAGCCCGCACCCCTCTAGCAGCCCTGGGTGCTCTGTCCTCCATGTCCTCAATGTGTCCCCGCCATCCCTGCTTTTTCTTGGAGCCTCAGTGAAGTCCCAGTGCTCCCAGCATCCCTCACAGAGCCAGCAGCGTTGGCACTGCCAGCACGAGAAGCATCAAAAGAGCCAAACTACAAAGAATTCAACCCAAAACGTTTCTTCCCTGTCCCTATTGTCCTCTTTGTAGAAAGGAGGTGAGCTCAGGCAGTAAGGACCAGTCTGGGCTGCCCTCAGCCCCTGTTTGGCTGTGGGGATGCTGGGGGCACAACTGGGGCTCTGCAGAGAGGCCCTGCCCCCCGTACCCCCATCTCCAGGGTA
Organism: Mesitornis unicolor; assembly: GCF_000695765.1. Lineage (NCBI taxonomy): Eukaryota > Metazoa > Chordata > Aves > Mesitornithiformes > Mesitornithidae > Mesitornis > Mesitornis unicolor. The sequence continues at coordinate 2,144 of NW_010196812.1, forward strand.
GACCCCAGCCTGGCTTGTGACATCATCTCTGGTCCATGCAATGAAGCCCCCTAACAGTTTGGACACAGAAGGGGTTGGGGTCCCACCCCCCCAGCCAGCCCCTAAGGACACCACCAAGGGCGTTTGCTGCCTGGTTGAGGAGCCGTGATATTTCTCTGCCACAAAATTTTATATCAGGCACTAAGGCCTCATTAATGGCTGAGGGATAATTGCGTGTGCTCCACAGGGCAGGCAGGAACCCTCACCACAGTGTACCCAGCTGTGCCAGGCACCACACGGCTGTCCCCAGGACTGTTCTGCTTGCTACTTGCTGGCCTTGAAACCCCACTCCCCTCCCTGGGTTTTCAGTCTCTGCCAAACATTGTGTCTTCAGCCACCCAGTCAAACCCCCTCACTGCCTGGAGGGAGATGGAGGGAAAAGGCAATACGAACTGGGAGCCGCTGGCAGCATGGCCCAGAGAAGCTCCATGGGCCACGGTGGCCATCATCGACCCACTGGGCTGGGGCTCTGTTTCCTTCTTTTATTTTTTTTCTTCCTTTTTCTTCTTCTTCCTCCTTTTCTTCTTCTTCTTCTTCCTTCTCCTCCTCCTCCATATTTGCTTTATTCTTCTTTTTATTCTTTTTTCCTTCTTCTTTTTTCTTCTTTTTTTCTCAATTTCATTTTTCCTTCTTTATTACCTTGTCTTTCTCTCTTTTTTCTTCCTTTTCCCCCTTTTTCTTGTTCTTTCCTTCTTTATTTCCTTGTCTTTTTCTCTTTTTCCTTCTTTTTTCCATTTTTCTTTTTCCCCTTCCTTTTACCTTTTTTTCCCCTCCTTTCCCCCTTCTTTCTCCCATTTCTACCTTCTTCTTTTTTTCCTCCTCGTCTTTTCCCACCCCCCCCCTTTCCCATCCCTTTCGCCATTCCCCCCCTTTTCTACACTGCTCTCCCTCGGTGTCAGTGCGGCACGGGTGACAGGACATGGTGACAGATCTGCCTCGGCCACCCTCTACAATAGCTTGCAGACAGTCTATTAGTCAGCAATTGTCTGCCAGGCAGCCTGGCCCGGCCCGTGTGCCGCAGCTGATAATGGCAAAGAACAAAGATGGCAGCTGCTTTGTAGAGGAACAGATTTGTGGCAAATCGAGATAAAATAAAGAGGAAGGAGAAAGGAGTGTAAGGGAGAAAAAAAAATACATCTAAAAAGGGGGAAAGGAGGGAAGAGGAGAAAGCAGCGGGGGCTGGGGAGGGAGGAGGAAGGATGCTCTGATCTGGTGTGGTTACAGGGAGAGGGGCGGGAAGGGAAAACAGCACGGGAGAAATAGAAAGGTTGTTGTATGTGCAAAAAAAAAAATCATTTTCAGGCTTCTGGTGTCAGAGGTGGAGATAAGTGCAGAGATGGAGGCTATCAGGCGGCAGGCTGGGGATAAGGTCCCCAATGGTGTATCGATGCCTGTATCTCTGTGTGTGCCCGTGGTCTGCGCAGCAGGGACTGTGGCATGGGACACACTTCCCAGGGATGCTTTACACAGCTCCCCTGGGTGAAAATAGTGATGCAAGGGTTTGCATGCGTGCAGGTTTGAGTGTAGGAATTTGCACCCACCGCTTTGTTCTGTAAGAGTTTGTGTGCCCGGGCCTGCACACATGACACGTTCGCACACAGGCATCTGCCTCCCCAAATTTGCTGGGACACTTGAGCTCCTCACAGCGATCCCAGAAGCTCTCAATTCCTCCAGCAGCTGCTCTCCCTCTCTCATTTGGCTCATGGGTGTGGGACCGAGGGAAACGCAGCATTTGGACATGCAATGGACAATGGCTGGGGTTGGCCCCAGTGACCACGGTCACACCCATGATGCTTGAGGACCGTGGCTCATCATTCTGAGCAAAGGGTGGATCAAAATCAATTAAAAAAAAAAAGAATTTAAAAAGTGGATGTTATAATTAAAATCCGATTTTTCGTTGAAGCTGGATTTTTTAATTTAAATGAATTACTTTTTGCCTTAAAAATTAATCGAATTAAAATTAAAGTTAACATTATGGTAAACCTATGTTAAAGGCTAAATATAGTATAATCTATTCTCATTTCAATTAAATACGTATATGCAATTTTATGTACATATATCAAAAGATAGCTGTACATATTTGCTGTTGAAGTTTTAAAGAAAGTTACATTACTGAACCACTGAAAGACAGCTGCTAAGTACTTAAACCTGGAATTACTGGAGTGGTTTTTGATAATGCTATCCTACGTGCAAAGATACTTTTTATTTCCTTTTGTTTTTTTGCAAGTGGTGCAGCTCAAAGACTGGTTTGTCCAAAGTAAAAGAGTATGAGAGAGAAGTGAAGTTTGCTGTGGGGCAAATGGCTCAGGTCTCTCAATGCAGACAACACCTCCAGCCTTCCAAGAGTTTCTGTAAAAGGGAGAAGTAATGTTTAGGCAATGCAAGGCCTTTTTTTTCTTACATATTCAGTTTACTTAAGGTTTTGTTAACATATTACAAGTATTGTAAAGTCCTGTTTCCATACTTGTTTAACTGAATTCTGTTTCCCGACTAACCAGTGCTTGGTATGGTGGAAAAATTAATAACCACCCATGGGATCCCTTCTGTTGTCCGTGTTCGGGGACGAAACTCCAGAGTCACCTGGCACCAAGCACGTGGGGGTGGCCAGAGTTGGGCTCAGCCATTGCAGTGCCACTGGGATCCCAGGGGAGTGATGTCCCGTGTCAGGGGACCCAGTGGGGTGATGTTGGGGTGCACACAGCCAGGTAACTGCTGTGACCCATCCCAATGCTAATGGATGCTGAATTTCACCATTTCAACAGCTTTCCCAGCATCTCAGTGTTCCAGCATCCCAGTGTCCCAGCATAACAGTGCCTCAGCATCCCAGACTGGTGAAGAAGGCTCCTTTCCCATCATCCCCAGAACATCCTGAGCTGCAGTTTCAGATGGAGTCTGCTCATTCCCGCATTGGCTGGAGGGAACAGCCAGGTTGCTGCTGCTGGAGCCAGGACCAGGCGATTTGGAAGCCCCCACCTAACAGCAGCACCGTGCTCGCCCGCCATCTCCAAGCCCCTGGCTACCAGCAGCATCCCTCTTGTCCACCTCCCTCCCTCCCGCCTTGTCCCTGCTTTGTCCCGGGAGCCTCCCCCAGGGCCCAGCTCGGGGTTAGTTCAAGTCTAGCCTATTTAGATAACCTTCTGGTGGGTCTATAGAGAGCCCAATATCCCTGCTGGAGGATCTCACTACAAATGAGTCAATCCGCCTAATCTCCTTATCGTTGTAGGCCTCAGCCTCGGGGCCTGGTTATCTATATGGATAAAAGAAAAGGGACACTGCACAGCACCTATCCCAGCAGAGACCCCTCCCCTTTAATCCTGCCAGGGTTGTTTCTCCCTTTATCCCCCTATTGCAAATCCCCAGCAAGAAGCCCCCGGCCCCCCACCACCCCACCCCACTCCCCTCCCTTCATGCCTGATCAGGGAGGCAGAAAGGATGTGAGGGGACTGAGCAGTGATGGGATGCTCTTATCGCCAACACCTGGAGTGGGAAAGTGGAGCTGGGGGGGGCACAAATCCCCCTGGCC